>NC_036858.1:58123245-58140223 GCF_002910315.2 Salvelinus sp. IW2-2015
TTGCGTCTCTGTGTGTGTGCAGTAAAGTGGTCCAGAGTTGTGGACCCCGACAAGCACACCTGATTCTACTTGTCAACTAATCATCAAGCCCTTGACAAGTTGAATCGGGTGTTTTTGTCCGGGGATCCAACAAAAATGTGTGCTGTTGGGATAGTAGCGCCTATGCTCAGCAGCAACCTCAACATATTGCCTAGTCTACTTAAACCTAGTCGGTTCCCCTGCTCAAACGTGCGGCTTATAACTACGATCCAATTTACTTGCGAACTGACTTCCACTTCATATGACTCAGTCTTTGCTAGCGATGTCTCTGACTTGAACAACACTGTCTATAACATATTGATATGACGCTATAACTTCGCCACTATATCTGTTCTTCCAGCTCCTGTAGATTAACATTACCATAGCACTATCCGTATGAATGACTCTTGTCAGCACACACTGAACAGCAGACATGTCACATCCAGCAATTAGAGCAAGAAGCATCTTGACATGTCATGTCGTAACGTACAGCACGCATAAAGCAACTATTTCTGTCTTACAATCTCTCTCCACCAGGTGTAGCACTTCTCTCATCGTTTTAAAACAAGAAATGGACAGTGACGGGGGTAAGGGGGGATACCTAGTCATTTTTTTCGTCATCATTGCATGCGATCATCATTCTCAAAGCCGCTGTTTACTTCTAAGATCACTTTAGCACCGCCCTAAAAACCTGATTCAAATTCGACACAAACCTTCAAATAGGTATGTAATGACTCATTATATAAACTCTTAATAGTGTTTTATTTACATTTTAGAGGCGATAAGGTTATAAGTTGGACAGATCGAGTGAAAAAAGCAATTTTCCCACACGACATCTGTCCTTCTCACTATCACACATTAGTTTCACTTCCCCACCCTCCATTTTTAAAAATACCCGACGGGGCTCATTGCCTGCTTGAATTATGCAGAAACGGGCAGTGTTTAGGTCATGTAATTGATTTTGTTGGAAAGGGGAGAAATTGTGCTTTACAATGGTATTGACATTACAGTTGATCTGGAAGTATTACGTTTTTTGGGCGCTAAAATAAGGGCAATTGTACGGACCAAGGCGATGTACGAGTTTACGTGAGTTTACGTTAACTAGCTTGGTTACTTAGCTAACTAGAAACTCAAGCAGCCTCGTCTTAGCAAGCTTAGCTGGCTAACATTAGCTAGCTTACTCGCTAACCTTTAGCTAGGCAAACTGTTGAAGTTTGTTTTGTTCTATTTCAGGATTTAACTGGACCTACTCATCTGTAATGGTTTTGATCAATACATGGAGAAATTCTGAAGACAAATTTGAGAGCCCCGTTACCAAGAAGAGTGAGGCCTGGGAAATTGTAGCTCTAATGCTTCAAGAGAAAAAGTTATACTGTGACATGGGAGACATGCGATGCGAAGTGGAGTCTGCACAGGTGTGTGTTGCTATGTAGCTACCTCCTCTTTGTCTTTCTTCTCTTTCTTTCCTTTTGCTAGCTTGTTCTCTCACTTTCAGAGAGAGAGAGAGACTGTCTTAGTGTGGCTCAGTTGGTAGCGCTTGCAACACATTCCCACGGGGGACCAGTATAGAAATGTATGCTCCCTTTTGACTGAAATGGAAATGTTGTTAAAGTTCACTCATGATGCCAAATTGTCTGTCACACAGGTACAAGGCCATCATTGATGGACATCAGAAGACTGGTCAGGGGAGAAGAAAGTGAGAGTTCTACTTCATGGAGGATGCAGTGACCCCCGCAGTCATTATATCATCTTTTCCCACACGCAACACGCAACACTCACACCAACCCCAACATCACTACACACACAACATACAGCACACAATACTAATTACACTGTCACTCAGCCCAGCACCTCCACAGATACCCCACACACAGCATGCTACAGTAGCACTGAAACCCGGTCACCCTCTCTCTCTAATACAACACCTTATAACCCTCATACCAACACCACTCCCTACAAACAATACGAAAATAATACCAGAAGAGATGCTCGAGGGCGAAACTGGACAGTATCATTGCACTTCAAGAAACAAAACAAACACTTCAAGCACAGAGTGAGAGAAACTATTTTCTTAAACAGTTTACCGCTGCTCTCCAGAATTTCAAAGAACAGTAGCCTAAATGTATTTATTTCTTTATTGTTTAATTGTCAACTAATAACTCATTCTCCTGAGATTTTCCTTGATTGTATGTTTAACTGAAATTGTTAATACCCAATTGTTTTGGAACATGTTTTATTAAAATGGAAACATAAATAACTGGCTTTGTTAACTTGTGCTTGCACACAAACACACACAAAAAAAATCTCATGTAATACAATAATAATTTATTGATCAAATATGGTTATGTACTATACCTGGGGTTCCCAACTGGTGGTCCGTGGACCAAAATACTAAAATACTGTTACAACACCAGCAAATCAGCTCCAAGTAATTAACATTTTGGAAATCTGTTCCAAAGTATTCACATGCGTAATGGCAAGACACATTTGGTCATGTAGTATATGTGGACACCTGCTCGTCGAACATTTAATTCCAAAATCATGGGCATTAGTATGGAGTTGGTCCCCCTTTTGCTGCTAAAACAGCCTCCACTCTTCTGGGAAGGCTTTCCACTAGATGTGGGAAAATTGCTGCTGGGACTACAACAACAACCTTTCATTCAATCGAATAAAATAAGAAGAATATAGTATGTAGAGTGTAAATGTGTGTTGTAGCTTAGTTCTCCCTCTTCAGCTAGGCTAGTTCAGGTTCTCTCTCTTCAGCTAGGCTAGTTCAGGTTCTCTCTCTTCATCTAGGCTAGTTCAGGTTCTCTCTCTTCAGCTAGGCTAGTTCGGGATCTCTCTCTTCAGCTAGGCTAGTTTGGGATCTCTCTTCAGCTAGGCTAGTTCGGCATCTCTCTCTTCAGCTAGGCTAGTTCGGGATCTCTTCAGCTAGGCTAGTTCGGGATCTCCCTCTTCAGCATCCTGCCTGTCAGGGATGGGGTCAGGGACTGGGTCAATGGTGGCCTCCTGGTATTTCCTTGGTGAATCCTTCATGGATCAGGACCAAGTTGTGGAGAACACATGCACTGGCAATCACATGGAGTACTTTGTTTAGAAGGAACCTTTCCAAGGGCAGCAGTCTCCGCCTCTTGAGTAGCCCAAAACCCCCTCTCAATTGTTCGAAATGTGGACCTGATTTTGAAACACATTTGTTCATCTTGAAGGTGGCAGCTGTTTCTGAATGGAACAATTAAGTCCACACTCAGGGTATGCAAAATCCCTGAGCAGATGGTATTGCTCGGGTAGTGGGTTAGTCTCCAGGTGGGTCTTGAGGTCGCTGGTCATGTACATTCTGGCATCGTGCACAGAACCAGCATTCGCTGTGTAGATGTTTGTTAACATGAGCTGGCTGTCGCATACTTCCTGGAGTTGAAAGGTGGAATGGCCATTTCTGTTTATGTAGTCATCTCTATTGTTGGAAGGTCCCCTGATGGTAATATGGATGACATCTATACACCCAATCACCCCAGGGAACCTTGTCTTTTTCTCGAACGCGGCCTGTACTACTGATAGTTGCTCTACAGAAGGCCACTTCACATAGTCAAGCACCAGCTGTGTGAGGCCTGTGACCACTTGAACGAGGTGGTGATGCAATGTTCCTTTGTTGAGATTGAACTGGTCTGCCACTCCCCTGAAACTTTCCTGGTTGGCCATCAGCCACAGGGAGGCCAACACCCTATTTTTAATGAGTTCACCTCTGTGAGGCACCACAGGAGCCAGGTCCTCGCACAGTATCTGGAACAGAACAAAATAACAATCTGTTAGCTCTGTCTTTGAGCTAAAAACACTTAATCTGTTACTCCTTGGTGTTGTTGCATTACTGCAAAGTCTACCAGTAGCCTATTGATAGGCAGCTTACATAGGTTTACAGTGCAGAGTACTTTAATAGTATAACTTATGAGGATGGTGTTACTAAATTAATGAATTAGGCCTATTAAATTATAGGTAAATCATTAGCCTACTTTTTACATATGGACACTGAAACATCATGTAAAAGGCCTATATTTTGCTATATACCGTGCATTCGGGAAGTATTCAGACCCCTTGACAGCCTTACCCGTTACAGCCTTATTCTAAAATGTGTTGTTTTTCCCCCCTCATCAATCTATACACAATACCCCATAATAACAAAGCAAAAATAAGTTTTTAGAAATGTGTGTGTGTGTGATATATATATATTAAAACACACACACTACCTTTTCAAAAGTTTGGGGTCACTTAAAAATGTCCTTGTTTTTGAAAGAAAAACGGTTTTTTTTGTCCATTTAAAATAACATCAAATTGATCAGAAATACAGTTTAGACATTGTTAATGTTGTAAATGACTATTGTAGCTGGAAATAGCAGATAAAAAAAAAAAAAAAAAAACAGCCGTACAGAGGCCCTTTATCAGCAACCATCACTCCTGTGTTCCAATGGCACATTGTGTTAGCTAATCCAAGTTTATCATTTTAAAAGGCTAATTGATCATTAGAAAACCCCTTTGCAATTATATTAGCACATCTGAAAACTGTTGTTTTGATTAAAGAAGCAATACAACTGGCCTTATTTAGACTAGTTGAGTATCAGCATTTATGGGTTTGATTACAGGCTCAAAATGGCCAGAAACAAAGACCTTTCTTATGAAACTTGTCAGTCTATTCTTGTTCTGAGAAATGAAGGCTATTCCATGCATGAAATTGACAAGAAACTGAAGATGTCATACAATGCTGTGTACTACTCCCTTCACAGAACAGTGCAAACTGGCTCTAACCAGAATAGAAAGAGGAGTGGGAAGCCCCGGTGTACAACTCTGCAAGAGGACAAGTACATTAGAGTGTCTAGTTTGAGAAACAGACGCCTCACAAGTCCTCAACTGGCAGCTTCATTAAATAGTACCTGCAAAACACCAGTCTCAACATTAACAGTGAAGAGGTGACTCCGGGATGCTGGCCTTCTAGGCAGAGTTGCAAAGAGAAAGCCATATCTCAGACTGGCCAATAAAAATACAAGATTAAGATGGGCAAAGACACTGGACAGAGGAACTTTGCCTAGAAGGCCAGCATCCCGGAGTCACCTCTTCACTGTTGATGTTGAGACTGGTGTTTTTGCTAACATAATTGCAAAAGGGCTTTCTAATGATCAATTTGCCTATTAAAATGATAAACTTGGATTAGCTAACAACGTGCRATTGGAACACAGGGTTGATGGTTGCTGATAATGGTCCTCGGTACCCCTATGTAGATATTCCATAAAAAATCTTCCGTTTCCAGCTACAATAGTCATTTACAACATTAACAATGTCTACACTGTATTTCTGATCAATTTGATGTTATTTTAATGGACAAAAAAAAGTGCTTTTCTTTGAAAAACAAGGACATTTCTAAGTGACCCCAAACTTTTGAACGGTAGTGTATAGTTTTATATATGTATATATAATCACATTTTACATAAGTATTCAGGCCCTTTACACAGTACTTTGTTGAAGCACCTTGAGTCTTCTTGGGTATGACCATACAAGCTTGGCACACCTGTATTTGGGGAGTTTCTCCCATTCTTCTCTGCAGATCCTCTCAAGCTCTGTCAGGTTGGATGGGGAGCGTCGCTGCACAGCTATGTTCAGAAATCCGGGCTCTGGCTGGGCCACTCAAAACATTCAGATACTTGTCCCGAAGCCACTCCTGCGTTATCTTGGCTGTGTGCTTATGGTCGTTGTCCTGTTGGAAGGTGAACCTTCACCCCAGTCTGAGGTCCTGAGCGCTCTGGAGCAGGTTTTCATCAAGGATCTCTCTGTACTTTGCTTCATTCATCTTTCCTTCAATCCTGACTAGTCTTCCAGTCCCTGCCGCTGAAAAACATCCCCACAGCATGATGCTGCCACCCATGTTTCACCATAGGGGTGGTCCAGGTTTCCTCAACGTTACGCTTGGCATTCAGGCCAAAAGGTTCAATCTTGGTTTTATCAGACCAGAGAATCTTGTTTCTCATGGTCTGAGATTCCTTTAGGTGCCTTTTGGCAAAGTCCCAAGTGGGCTGTCGTTCATTTTACTGAGGAGTGGCTTCCGTCTGGCCACTCTACCATATAAATGCCTGATTGGTGGAGTGCTGCGGAGATGGTTGTCCTTCTGGAAGGTTTTCCCACAGAGTTACTCTGGATTTCTGTCAGAGTGATCATCGGGTTCTTGGCCACCTCCCTGACCAAGGCCCTTCTCCTCCTTTTGCTCAGTTTGGAAGATTCTTGGTGGTTCCTAACTTCTTCCATTTAAGAATGATGGAGGCCGCTGTGTTCTTGGGGACCTTTTTTTTTGTACCATTTTCCCGGTCTGTGCCTCAACCCTTCTGCTCACCTGACTTAGAATTCCTCACAATCAAATGTCAACCGCATTATCTACCAAGGGAATTCTCTTCGATTATAATCACAGCCGTATATATTCCCCCCCAAGCAGACACATCGATGGCCCTGAACGAACTTCATTTGACTCTATGTAAACTGGAAACCACATATCCTGAGGCTGCATTCATTGTAGCTGGGGATTTTAACAAGGCTAATCTGAAAACAAGACTCCCTAAATTCTATCAGCATATCGATTGCGCAACCAGGGCTGGTAAAACCCTGGATCATTGTTATTCTAACTTCCGCGACGCATATAAGGCCCTCCCCCCGCTCTCCTTTCGGAAAAGCTGACCACGACTCCATTTTGTTGCTTCCAGCCTACAGGCAGAAACTAAAACAAGAAGCTCCCACGCTCAGGTCTGTTCAACGCTGGTCCGACCAATCTGATTCCACGCTTCAAGACTGCTTCGATCACGTGGATTGGGATATGTTCCGCATTGCGTCCAACAACAACATTGACGAATATGCTGATTCGGTGAGCGAGTTCATTAGAAAGTGCATTGGCGATGTCGTACCCACAACAACTATTAAAACATTCCCAAACCAGAAACTGTGGATTGATGGCAGCATTCGCGCGAAACTGAAGGCGCGAACCACTGCTTTTAACCAGGGCAAGGTGACCGGAAACATGACCGAATACAAACAGTGTAGCTATTCCCTCCGCAAGGCAATCAAACAAGCTAAGCGTCAGTATAGAGACAAAGTAGAGTTGCAATTCAATGGCTCAGACACAAGAGGTATGTGGCAGGGTCTACAGTCAATCACGGATTACAAAAAGAAAACCAGCCCCGTTGCAGACCAGGATGTCTTGCTCCCAGACAGACTAAATAACTTCTTTGCTCGCTTTGAGGACAATACAGTGCCACTGACACGGCCCGCTACCAAAACCTGCGGACTCTCCTTCTTCACTGCAGCCGACGTAAGTAAAACATTTAAACGTGTTAACCCTCGCAAGGCTGCAGGCCCAGACGGCATTCCCAGCCGCGTCCTCAGAGCATGCGCAGACCAGCTGGCTGGTGTGTTTACGGACATATTCAATCAATCCTTATCCCAGTRTGCTGTTCCCACATGCTTCAAGAGGGCCACCATTGTTCCTGTTCCCAAGAAAGCTAAGGTGACTGAGCTAAACGACTACCGCCCTGTAGCACTCACTTCCGTCATCATGAAGTGCTTTGAGAGACTAGTCAAGGACCATATCACCTCCACCCTACCTGACACCCTAGACCCACTCCAATTTGCTTACCGCCCCAATAGATCCACAGACGACGCAATCGCAATCGCAACCACACTGCACACTGCCCTAACCCATCTGGACAAGAGGAATACCTATGTGAGAATGCTGTTCATTGACTACAGCTCAGCATTTAACACCATAGTACCCTCCAAACTCGTCATCAAGCTCGAGACCCTGGATCTCGACCCCGCCCTGTGCAACTGGGTACTGGACTTCCTGACGGGCCGTCCCCAGGTGGTGAGGGTAGGAAACAACATCTCCACCCCGCTGATCCTCAACACTGGGGCCCCACAAGGGTGCGTTCTGAGCCCTCTCCTGTACTCCCTGTTCACCCACGACTGCGTGGCCATGCACGCCTCCAACTCAATCATCAAGTTTGCGGACGACACTACAGTGGTAGGCTTGATTACCAACAACGACTAGACGGCCTACAGGGAGGAGGTGAGGGCCCTCAGAGTGTGGTGTCAGGAAAATAACCTCACACTCAACGTCAACAAAACAAAGGAGATGATTGTGGACTTCAGGAAACAGCAGAGGGAGCACCCCCCTATCCACATCGACCGGACAGTAGTGGAGAGGGTAGTAAGTTTTAAGTTCCTCGGCGTACACATCACGGACAAACTGAATTGGTCCACCCACACAGACAGCGTTGTGAAGAAGGCGCAGCAGCGCCTCTTCAACCTCAGGAGGCTGAAGAAATTCGGCTTGTCACCAAAAGCACTCACAAACTTCTACAGATGCACAATCGAGAGCATCCTATCGGGCTGTGTCACCGCCTGGTACGGCAACTGCTCCACCCACAACCGTAAGGCTCTCCAGAGGGTAGTGAGGTCTGCACAACGCATCACTGGGGGCAAACTACCTGCCCTCCAGGACACCTACACCACCCGATGTCACAGGAAGGCCATAAAGATCATCAAGGACAACAACCACCCGAGCCACTGCCTGTTCACCCCGCTGTCATTCAGAAGGCGAGGTCAGTACAGGTGCATCAAAGCAGGGACCGAGAGACTGAAAAACAGCTTCTATCTCAAGGCCATCAGACTGTTAAACAGACACCACTAACATCGAGTGGCTGCTGCCAACATACTGACTCAACTCCAGCTCACTTGATGGAATTGATGGAAATTTATCAAAAATGTAACACTAGCCACTTTAAACAATGCCACTTAATATAATGTATATGTATATACTGTACTCTATATCATCTACAGCATCTTGCCATCTTTATGTAATACATGTATCACTAGCCACTTTAAACTATGCAGTTTTATGTTTACATACCCTACATTACTCATCTCATATGTATATACTGTACTTTATACCATCTAATGCATCTTGCCTATGCTGTTCTGTACCATAACTCATTCATATATCTTTATGTACATATTCTTTATCCCTTTACACTTGTGTGTATAAGGTAGTAGTTGTGGAATTGTTAGGTTAGATTACTCGTTGGTTATTACTGCATTGTCGGAACTAGAAGCACAAGCATTTCGCTACACTCGCATTAACATCTGCTAACCATGTGTATGTGACAAATACAATTTGATTTGATTTTGATTTGATTTGTAAACCCCATCCTGTTTCGGAGCCTTACGGGAAATTCCTTTCGACCTAATAACTTGGTTTTTGCTCTGACATGAACTGTCAACTGTGGGATGTTATATAGACAGGCGTATGCCTTTCCAAATCATGTCCAATGAATTTAATTTACCACAGGTGTACTCCAATCAAGGATGATCAATGGAAACAGGATGCACCTGAGCTCAATTTTGAGTCACACAGCAAAGTGTCTGAATACTTATGTAATTAAGGTATTTCTTATGTTATTTCTTATGTTTTGCAAACATTTCTAAACAATTTTTTCGCTTTGTCATTATGGGGTATTATGTGTAGATTGATGAGCAATTGTTTTTATTTAATCAATTTTAGAATAAGGCTGTAATGTCACAAATGTGGAAAATGTGAAGGTCTGAATACTTTCCTAAAGCACTGTAGAAATATACATTTTTTCTGCTTTTAATTCTGTTGCATGAGATGCAATTCTAGGTAACTAGATAATTGAGGCTGGGCTTGTTTTATTATTATTGATTTTATTAAGGAAATCAGACAGAGTTCAGACGTTATTGAAGAGGGGCACATATCATACGTAATACATCCGATACATTATGCAAATTACCTGGAAGGTCTCCCAATCCGAAAGTGAGCCCGAAAGGAGAGGTCACTGTATGTCGGGATCACCTCATCTTCAATCCCATCAATTGCAACTGCGAGTAGGGGAAGCAGTGCTTCAAAAGAATCGGGACCAAAATAAAAAATAATCATCCACAATTGCTTCAGCTGCAGCAAGCATATCTACTCTTCTTGTTGCATCCGTTTTTTGTTTTGCCAAAAACTAACAAATGGAATGTGTTTGTTACAAACGTTCAACAAACTGTTGAAAACAAACCTAGTTCGCCACAAGCGTTGGTTGCTGCTACTGCATTTCGGGTGGCGTTGCTCAGGCAACCTAAGACTTGTTTACTACAGCACCTTGCTTGTTTCAGCAAGGAGCAACAAAGTTTCATCACGTTGAGTCAATATTGCCGCAGAAACATACTCAAGCGCATGAATGCGGCCATCCCGTCTTCAGTCAGCTGTTCGCCCCTCCCCAATTTAAATAAACGGTTATGACTACATCCATAACTGTCGTTTATATGGTAATTGTGCCAGCCAGTGTTTCCGTAATGAAATTGTGGCACCGAACATTTGACCGGCAGCATTTGAATTTACTGGACCCATGTCCATTGGGTGTGCAACCTGATTAGGGCGTCCACCCACGGTGCTCAGAATTACAGAAATCCCTTTTCGATTAGTGTAATTAATCCTAACATAACATGTAAGTCGAGGATGTATTGACCTGTGTCCTTACCTCACACTTTGTAGATGTTAGCATAATATTTACCTTTCTTCAGACGACAAGACGAGTTTCAAGTTTGGGGAAGAACATTTTCAGCATAAAAATTCACCTATATAATAAAGCATTCCATGCATCATCATTTGCAGACTTATGTAAGATAGTCTACTATTCATAATGTGATGAGTAGATTGGATAGTCATAAGTTAGGTTTGCAATATAACTAACTCAATCACTGTTCGATAAAAAGACTGTTCAATGCATATCTGAACACCTATAGTGTAGAGACCTGGGCTATAGGCTATATCACATACGTTTCTTTCTTTTCACCGGAAAAACACATTTCATGCAGTTTTACTAAACTTTATATGACTGGCGACATTAGCACAATCTTTTTTAATAAGACAAATTACAGGGTAGCCTACTCTGCTGACACTGACAAACAGATCAGTAAAAATTACGTTGTACGTATAATAAGCCTCTGAGAGGGGAAACACATTGAATGTCACGTCCATCTAAACTGGAGGAGGAAATTATTATCCAGAAACAAACTTAAGTGGCACTGACCCAACAATGATAAAGAGTGAATATGCGCAGTGCGCACTCACTGTGGATATGGCCTGTGCTCTCCACTGGTGCCAATAAGATTGTCTATATGCCTACTGTTGTTCACAAAATTAAGTTGAGAATTTGTATAACTAAAAGACAGATTAAGAGTATTTTCAGTGTCTTCTCTTTACAGCAAAAGCCATTTGCTTTCCAGACTAGGTTTTCCTGCGATTATATTTAGAAATATTACGATATTCCTGGCTGGGCCTCTACTTTTCACTGACAGTCACAACTCAACAATCATGTATTTAGTATTTGCAGTGCGCGCTGCCCAAATTGCACATGTTGCCTTTCGTTCCGACTGTAGGCAATGCAATTTAAAACAATCCACAATTTTTTTTTTGAAGACTAGGGGAAAGTAATGATCCTCTGTGGTCAAATCATGCTTTAGTAGCCTATTTTGAATCATTTTATTTATTTCTGTAAAGACCGGAGTAGGCTAATTAGGCTATATCATTCAGTTTACTTAGGGAAAGCGTCCCCTAGCCTAATGAACACGCCCCCTATGCACCCAAGTCAATCTACTACCCCCAATGGTAGAATTGGTCAGCTTGTTGAGAAAGAAATAGCCCAAACAGAATCTAGGACAGTTGTGGGACGATAGATCCCAAATTCATACAACCAGTAGGCCTAGGCTGCATAATATATATATTTTTAAGTATTAATCTGATGCAACAGATCAGAACGTTTTGCTTAAAATGTTGATAAACGATTATTTCTTAACATTATTAGTGCACAAGGCAGTAGGCTACGCACGAATGTTCATTTGGCTACCGGACAATGAAAGAAAGTTGAAAACCAATCAAACATGAGAGAAATAGGCTACTGGTTTCAATGGCATATGGTTGTCTTTATAAAATAATTGCCTCCATGGATATGGTCGGCTTTTTGCCTAGGCTACTTTGAAGCAATGTAAAACATGCCTCATTATATGTAGTAAAATGTTAAAGTTTCAAATAATTAAGTAGCTAAATGTTTTCAAAATGCATTCTGCCTTCAGCTCATTGCAAAGTGGTGTGTGACACGCTGATGTAGCCTTCCTTTCGTTGCCTATGCATTTGAATGGCGAATGGGAAGCGTGCTTCAATTACCAGTTGAGAAATAAAAAGAAAGAAATAAAAAGCTATTTTTAAACGTGGCCCAAAACATTTTTTTTTTTTTTTACACACGATTGCATTTAAAATTGTTGCACAATGATTTGGTTTATAAAAGCGCTGTCTGACAGATTTTGCGCTCAAAGGCTCTGTATCTGTATGAAATTCCATGAAACTATGCAAATTAACCCATAGACCGATAAGCATGACTGGTCAAATATATTTACATCAACTGGTATTTCTATCAATGATTAGGCTAAAAAGCATTATTTTGATATGGGATTTTATTTATTCTCCTGGACAATTGGCTGGTGCCAATACATTTTTTGGTCTTTTCAACAAAAGAAAATGGCCAAAAGCCGGCTATTAGCGGCTAACGGAAACCCTGGTGCCAGCCCTAGTTGGGGGTCCTCGAGCACCGGAGTTGGGAAACACTGCTCTACAGTGCGTGTTTGCAGGAATAGTTCAGGTTAATATCCATACATTACAACACAATAAGACCACCACCCGAGCCATCTGTGTATTGAGTTTGATGCATCAGGACAATAGTTGGATGTGTATTGAGCTTGATGCATCAGGACAATAGTTGGATGTGTATTGAGCTTGATGTGTATTGAACTTGATGCATCATTACAATAGTTTGTGATTGGTATGACCTTGATTGCATCAGGACATAGTTGGGATGTTGGTATTGAGCTTTGATGCTCATTACATAGTTGTGTTGTATCTGAGCTTGATGCCATCAGGACAATAGTTGCTGTGTATTGAGCTTGAAGGTCGCATTCATTACAATAGTTGGGATGTTGGATGAACTGATGCTCAGGACCAGATAGTTGGATGTTTGTATCTGAGCTTGATGCATCATTACAATAGTTGGTGTTGTGTATTGAGCTTGATGCATCAGCAGCGACATAGTTGGATGTGCTGTATTAGAGCTTGATGCATCTGACAATAGTTGGATGCTGTATATTGAGCTTGATGCATCAGGGGACAATAGTTGGACGTGTATTTGAGCTTGATCTGCATAAGACAATAGTTGGATGAGGTATTGAGCCTTGATGCATCAGGACAATAGTTGGATGTGTATTGAGGTTGATGATCATACAATAGTTGGATGTTTGTATTGAGCCTTGATGCATCAGGACAATTGTTGGATGTTGTATTGAGCCTTGATTGCATACAGGACAATAGGCTGGATGATTGTGTATGGAGTTTTGGCATCAGCAGGCAGGACAATAGGTGTGATGTTATCGAGTTGATGCATCAGGACAATAGCTTTGATGTTGTTCTTGTTAGTTGATTATTTGAGCTATGTGCCAGCCAGGACAATAGTTTTGGATGCATATATTGAGCTCTTGATGCGCATCAACAATAGTTGATGTGTATTGGTTTGAGCTGATGCCATCATGCGACAATAGTTGGTGTGTATTGACTTGATGCATCATATACAATAGTTGGGATGTGTGTATTGAGCTTGAATGCCATCGGACAATAGTTGGATGTATGTTGACTTGACTTGATCATTACAATGAAATTGGTGTGTATTGAGCTTGATCATCAGGACAATAGTTGGATGTTGTAATTAGAGCTTTGATGCATCAGGACAATGTGGATGTGTTATGGTGATGATTCTGTACCATATTGAGTGATGCGATGCATCAGGACATAGTTGCGATGTGTATTGAGCTTGCATGCATCATGCAAATAGTTGGAATGTTTTTTTGGAATATTTTTGTATTTGTTGAGGGTTGAGCTCGCCTCAGGACACTTAGTTGGTGTGTATTTGAGCTATTGCCATCATTACGATAGTTTTGTGATGTTTGTATTGAGCTTATGCAACCATCATTACAATAATAGTTGCCGTGGATGGTACTTGTTGTGTATTTGGAGCTTGATTGCACACCCGGCACATTTCTTACAATAGTGGAATTATGTTTAGCTGTTATAGAATGTTGATATTGCATTATACATTCAATAGTTGGAATGTGTATTTGAAGCCTTGAGTGCGATCTCAGGAAATAGTGGATGTTGTTACTTGGATTAGATGCTTTCAGGCAATAGTTGGTATGTGTGTTATTGCACACGTGCGCTGCGATGAATGCATCAGGGACAAGATTGCGGATTTTTGTTTTGTATTGAGAGATTGTGCATAGGAGACTGTCTTGGATGTGTATTGTGCCTTGATGCCATCAGTGACAACTAGTTGGAGTTTTATTGAAGCTTGATGCATCATTACAATAGTTGATGGTTATTAGTAATTCGAACTTGATGCCATTCAGGACAATGCTTTATGTATTTTGGATGTTGTTATTTGAGCTTTGATGCAGCAGGCCGATAGTTGGGCATGTGTATTGTGAGCTGGTTGATGCATCTTTACAATATCAGTTGGGATGTGTTTATTAGCTTAGAGCCTTGTGCCACGGCCGCGATCGGCACCTACCTCTGAATCATGGGGTCACAGTGGAGATTGCAGGAAATGCGGCGCCTGATAACAAGTATCATGTGTGGAGCGCAGCATTGAAGACGGACTAAGCAGGCAATAAGTAGTCTAGGCATGTGTTATGTGGCTTGATGATCACTCAGGACATAGTGGATTGGATTGCGCTTGATTTGTCGGCAAATAGTTGATTGCGTGATGAGCTACTTGATTTGCCAATCAGGACACTTAGTTGGCCGCTTTGTTAAAATTGAAAGTTGGATTGGGAATCAAAGGACATAATTTGATTGTTGTTCATTGTGCTGATAATTGAGAGTTAATCAGATTCAAAGCTGTGCATCATTAACCAATAGATTAGTGGGAGGTTTGTCACTGCCATGTGTTATGCTTCGCGTTGTACACACATATGGTTCAAAATGCTAGTTTTCACTCAAAGGACAATGTTTGCGAAGCAATTTTCATATTAATTGAGCTCGTGAAATGCATCGATTCTTGACCAAATTACGTTTTTTGTGTGTCAATGTTTTTGGTTGGGATTGAGCTTGAGGCATGTGAATCATCACAATAGTTTGTGGAATGTGTTTTGTTTATAATTTGAGCTTATGAATGCCATTATAACAAATAGAACCACTAAAGCAAACAGTGTTTTTGGCCAGCCCTTGTGGATGAGCACTTGATTTGATGTTTGTTTCCAAGATGTACTCAAGGCCTGTCTAACCTCTGAGATCATCTTCTTATTAGGTTGCCTTGGTTCCATGTCAAATGACCTGATCAGATATTTCCATTTGGGCTTTGCATCAGGGGAACACTATGGATAATATTCTATACCTGGTGCTTTATACAGCATCTTTTCTGCTTTGGGTTCCCTGGTATTTGCTTACGCCATTCCAAACTAAAAATCGTTTGATATAAACATTTGCATACAGAGAATTATCTAGATGACACGCAATTGTCCCAGTGAACTCAGTATTCCGCGCAACTATACTGGCACCCCACGGCTTTATTACTCCTCCATACCAGACCCTGATAGCTGATTATGTGTATTTTTTAATTTTGTTGGCGCGTGATGGCTTGAAATTTCAGATAATCGCCATTTAGATGCCATTACGAGAACCGTAGGTTGGTCCTACAGAATGCTATGTTTGCATTGCTTCAATTGTCAGGCATGCTAGATTTATGTTGTGTAAATTTGTGCCCTTGGTAATCTATACAGTGCTATATTAGTCCTAACATTCAAACACCATGATATTGGGCCATGAAAAAGAATGTTGTGAGAATCGGATAGGTTGTATTTGTTGTGTGTTATTATCGTTATGAAGTTGAGTTCACTTTGTTGTCTTTCCTCTTCCTCTACGGACCGAGCTCACTCAATTTTTCGACACAGGTTTGTTTGAGGTCTGTATGTGTGTGAGTGTGGTGACAGTGTATTAACTACCAGCTCCGAGGGGTTCAGTGAGAGCTGGTTGTGGGTGTGTGAACTGGGTTCGAATAGTGAGAGTAGGGGGGGTGGCCCTGTGTGTGTCCTTAGAGATAAGCAAGCTTTGTTTATAGATGGATCGCCTCGAGATGGTGGGTTCGGTATGGAACCTACTTGAGATGTCGGTCTCAGTAGAGAAGTCAGGATATTGAGTTGGTTAAACTTAGCGATGCCTCGGAATAATACATAGTGCAGCTACCGTTCCGGCCATGCTGTAGGACAATTGTTGGGCGATTGGGTGTTTGGAGCTGATGCATCATTTACAATAGTTGGATGTGTATTGAGCTTGATGCATCATTACAATAGTGGATGTGTTATTGAATTGATGCAATCATTACAATAGTTTGATGTGTATTGAACTTGATGGACAGGACAATAGTTGGATGTGTATTGAGCTTGATGCATCAGGACAATAGTTGGATGTGTATTGAGCTTGATGCATCATTACAAATAATTGGATGTTGTATTGCGCTTTGATGCATCAGGACACTAGTTGGATGTGTATGAGCTTGATGCATCAGGACACTAGTTGGATGTGTATTGAGCTTGATGCATCAGGACAATAGTTGGATGTGATTTGAGCTTGATGCATCATTACAATAGTTGGATGTGTATTGAGCTTGATGCATCATTACAATAGTTGGATGTGTATAGAGCTTGATGCATCAGGACAATAGTTGGATGTGTATTGAGCTTGATGGATCAGGACAATAGTTGGATGGTGATTGAGCTTGATGCATCAGGACAATAGTTGGATGTGTATTGCGGTTGATGCATCAGGACAATAGTTGGAATG
>NC_036858.1:58140248-58168304 GCF_002910315.2 Salvelinus sp. IW2-2015
TTGCATCAGGGACAATAGTTGGATGGTATTGCGCTTGATGCATAGGACACTTAGATTGGTGTGTATTGAGCTGATGCATCAGACAAATAGTTGGATGTTGTATTGAGCTTGATGCATTCAGGTACAATAGTTGGATGTGTATTGAGCTTGATGCATCAGTACAATATGGATGTGTATTGACTGATGCATCATTACAATAGCTTTGGAGTGTGTATTGAACTTGATGCATCAGGACAATAGTTGATGTGTATTGAGCTTGATGCATCATTTACAATAGTTGGATGTGTATTGACTTGATGCATCAGACAATAGTTGATGTGTATTGAAGCTTGATGCATCATTACAATGAGTGGGAGTGTATTGAACTTGATGATCAGGACAATAGTTGGATGTGTATTGAGCTTATGCATCAGGACAATAGTGGATGTGTATTGAGCTTGATGCATCATTACAATAGTTGGATGTGTATTGAGCTGATGCATCATTACAATAGTTGGATGTGTATTGAATTGATGCATCATTACAATAGTTGGATGTGTATTGACCTGAATGCATCAGGACAATAGTTGGATGTGTATTGAGCTTGATGCATCATTACAATAGGGTGTGTATTGAACTTGAATGCATCAACAATAGTTGGATGTGTATTGAGCTTGATGCATTCTAATAGTGGATGCTTATTGAGCTTGAGCATGCACAATAGTTGGAGTGTATTGAGCTTGATGCATCATTTACAATCTTGGATGTGTATATGACTTGATGCCATTCAGGACAATAGTTGGATGTGTATTGAGCTTGATGCAGATCATGGACTAGATTGAAATGTTGATGTGTATTGAGCTTGATGCATCAGGACAATAGTTGGATGTGTATTGGCGCTTGATGCATAAGGACAATAGTTGGATGTGATTGAGCTTGATGCATCAGGACAATAGTTGATGTGTATTGACTTGATGCATCATTACAATAGTTGGATGTGTATTGAGCTTGATGCATCAGGACAATAGTTGGATGTGTATTTGAGCTTGATGGCATCAGGACAATAGCTGGATGTGATTGGTTGATGCATCAGACAATAGTTGGATGTGTATCGAGTTTGATGCATCAGGACAATAGTTGGATGTGTATTGAGCTTGATGCACCAGGACAATAGTTGATGTATATTGAGCTTGATGCATCATTACAATAGTTGGATGTGTATTGAGCTTGATGCATCAGGACAATAGTTGGATGTGTATTGAACTTGATGCATCATTACAATAGTGGATGTGTATTGAGCTTGATTGCATCAGGACAATAGTTGGATGTGTATTGAGCTTGATGCATCATTACAATAGTTGGATGTGTATTGAGCTTGATGCATCAGGACAATAGTTGTGATGTGTATTGAGCTTGATGCATCAGGACAATAGTGGATGTGTATTGAGCTTGAGATCAGGACAATAGTTGGATGGTGTATTGCGCTTGATGCATCATTACAATAGTTGGATGTGTATTGAGCTTGATGCATCAGGACACTAGTTGGATGTGTATTGAGCTTGATGCATCATTACAATAGTTGGATGTGTATTGAGCTTGATGCATCATTACAATAGTTGGATGTGTATTGAGCTTGATGCATTTTACAATAGTTGGATGTGTATAGAGCTTGATGCATCATTACAATAGTTGGATGTGTATTGGCTTGATGCATCAGACAATAGTTGGATGTGTATTGAGCTTGATGCATCAGGACAATAGTTGGATGTGTATTGCGCTTGATGCATCAGGACAATAGTTGGATGTGTATTAGCTTGATGCATCAGGACACTAGTTGGATGTGTATTGAGCTTGATGCATCAGGACAATAGTTGGATGTGTATTGAGCTTGAGCATCAGTACAATAGTTGGATGTGTATTGAACTTGATGCATCAGGACACAATAGTTGATGTGTATTGAGCTTGATGCATCAGGCACAATAGTGATGTGATTGAGCTTGATCATCATTACAATAGTGATGTGTATAGAGCTTGATGCATCATTACAATAGTTGGATGTGTATTGAGCTTGATGCATCACGGACAAATAGTTGGATGTGTATTGAGCTTGATGCATCAGGACAAAGTTGGATGTGTATTGCGCTTTATGCATCAGGACAATAGTGGATGTGTATTGAGCTTGATGCATCAGACACTAGTTGGATGTGTATTGAGCTTGATGCATCAGGACAATAGTTGGATGTGTATTGAGCTTGATGCATCATTACAATAGTTGATGTGTATTGAACTATGCATCCAGGACAATAGTTGGATGTGTATTGAGCTTGATGCATCAGGACAATAGTTGGTGTGATGAGCTTGATGCACATTACAATAGTTGGATGTGTATAGAGCTTGATGCATCATTACAATAGTGGCTGTGTATTAGGCTTGATGCATCAGACAATAGTTGGATGTGTATTGGGCTTGATGCATCAGACAATAGTGGATGTTGTATTCGCTTGATGCATCAGGACAATAGTTGGATGTGTATTGAGCTTGATGCATCAGGACACTATTGATGTGTATTGAGCTGATGGCATCAGGACAATAGTGTGGATATGTATTGAGCTTGATGCATCTTTACAATAGTTGATGTGTATTGAACTTGATGCATCAGGACAATAGTTGGATGTGTATTGAGCTTGATGCATCAGGACAATAGTTGGATGTTATTGAGCTTGATGCATCATTACAATAGTTGATGTGTATTGAGCTTGATGCATCATTACAATAGTTGGATGTATTGAACTTGATGCATCATTACAATAGTTTGATGTTATTGAACTTGATGCATCAGGACAATAGTTGGATGTGTATTGAGCTTGATGCATCAGACAATAGTTGGATGTGTATTGAGCTTGATGCATCATTACAATAGTGATGTGTATTGCGCTTGATGATCAGACACTAGTTGGATGTTATTGAGCTTGATGCATCAAGCTCTATACAACATCCAACTATGTAATGATGCATCAAGCTCATACACATCCAACTTATTGTAATGATGCATCAAGCTCCAATACACATCCAACTATTGTCCTGATGCATCAAGCTCAATACACATCCAATAGTGTCCTGAGTGCATCAAGCTCAATACACATCCAACTAGTGTCCTGATGCATCAAGCGCAATACACATCCAACTCATTGTAATGATGCATCAAGCTCAATACACATCCAACTATTGTCCTGATGCATCAAGCTCAATACACATCCAACTATTGTCCTGATGCATCAAGTTCAATACACATCAAACTATGTAATGATGCATCAAGTCAATACACATCCAAACTATGTGAATGATGCATCAAGCTCATAACACATCCAACTATTGTAATGATGCATCAAGCTCAATACACACTCCAACTATGTCCTGATGCATCAAAGCTCAAATACACATCCAACTATTGTCCTGATGCATCAAGTTCAATACACATCCAACTATTGTAATGATGATCAAGCTCAATACATATCCAACTATTGTCCTTATGCATCAAGCTCAATACACATCCAACTAGTGTTCCTGATGCATCAAGCTCAATACACATCCAACTATTGTCCTGATGCATCAAGCGCAATACACATCCAAACTATGTCCTGATGCATCAAGCCCAATACACATCCACTATTGTCCTGATGCATCAAGCTCAATACACAGCCAAACTATTGTAATGATGCATCAAGCTCTATACACATCCAACTATTGTAATGATGCATCAAGCTCAATACACATCCAACTATTGTCCTGATGCATCAAGCTCAATACACATCCAACTATTGTCCTGATGCATCAAGTCAATACACATCCAACTATTGTAATGATGCATCAAGCTCAATACACATCCAACTATTGTCCTGATGCATCAAGCTCAATACACATCAACTAGTGTCCTGATGCATCAAGCTCAATACACATCCAACTATGTCCTGATGCATCAAGCGCAATACACATCCAACTATTGTCCTGATGCATCAAGCTCAATACACATCCAACTATTGTCCTGATGCATCAAGCTCAATACACATCCAACTATTGTAATGATGCATCAAGCTCTAACACATCCAACTATTGTAATGATGCATCAAGCTCAATACACATCCAACTATTGTCCTGATGCATCAAGCTCAATACACACAACTATTGATGCATCAAGTTCAATACACATCAACTATTTTAATGATGCATCAAGCTCAATACACATCCAACTATTGTCCTGATGCATCAAGCTCAATACACATCCAACTATGTCCTGATGCATCAAGCTCAATACACATCCAACTATTGTCCTGATGCATCAAGCGCAATACACATCCAACTATTGTCCTGATGCATCAAGCTCAATAACACATTCCAACTATTGTCCTGATGCATCAAGCTCAATACACATCCAACTATGTAGATGCATCAAGCTCTATACACATCCAACTATTGTAATGATGCATCAAGCTCAATACACATCCAACTATTGTAATGATGCATCAAGCTCAATACACATCCAACTATTGTAATGATGCATCAAGCTCAATACACATCCAACTAGTGTCCTGATGCATCAAGCTCAATACACATCCAACTATTGTAATGATGCATCAAGCGCAATACACATCCAACTATTGTCCTGATGCATCAAGCGTCAATACACATCCAACTATTGTCCTGATGCATCAAGCTCAATACACATCCAACTATTGTCCTGATGCATTCAAGCTCAATACACATCCAACTATTGTAATGATGCATCAAGCTCAATACACATCCAAAACTATTGTCCTGATGCATCAAGCTCAATACACATCCAACTATTGTAATGATGCATCAAGTTCAATACACATCCAACTATTGTCCTGATGCATCAAGCTCAATACACATCCAACTATTGTAATGATGCATCAAGCTCAAATACATCCAACTATTGTCCTGGTGCATCAAGCTCAATTACACATCCAACTATTGTCCTGATGCATCAAACTCGATACACATCCAACTATTGTCCTGATGCATCAAACCCAATACACATCCAAGCTATTGTCCTGATGCATCAAGCTTCAATACACATCCAACTATTGTCCTGATGCATCAAGCTCAATACACATCCAACTATTGTAATGATGCATCAAGCTCAATACACATCCAAACTATGTCCTGATGCATCAAGCTCAATATACACATCCAACTATATGCCTTATGCATCAAGCGCGCAATACACATCCAACTATTGTCCTGATGCATCAAGCTCAATACACATCCAACTATTGTCCTGATGCATCAAGCTCAATACACATCCAACTATCTTGTCCTGATGCATCAAGCCTCAATACACATCCAACTATTGTAATGATGCATCAAGCTCAATACACATCCAACTATTGTCCTGATGCATCAAGTTTCAATACACATCCAACTATGTATGATGCATCAAGCTCAATACACATCCAACTATTGTCCTGATGCATCAAGCTCAATACACAACCAACTATTGTAATGATGCATCAAGCTCAATACACATCCAACTATTGTCCTGATGCATCAAGGTCAATACACATCCAACTATTGTAATGATGCATCAAGTTCAATACACATCCAACTATTGTAATGATGCATCAGGCTCAATACACATCCAACTATAATGATGCATCAAGCTCAATAACACATCCAACTATTGTCCTGATGCATCAAGCTCAATACACATCCAACTATTGTCCTGATGCATCAATTCAATACACATCCAAACTATTGTAAATGATGCATCAAGCTCAATACACATCCAACTATTGTCCTGATGCATCAAGCTCAATACACATCCAACTATTGTAATGATGCATCAAGCTCAATACACATCCAACTATTGTCCTGATGCATCAAGTTCAATACACATCCAACTATTGTAATGATGCATCAAGTTCAATACACATCCAACTATTGTAATGATGCATCAAGCTCAATACACATCCAACTATTGTAATGATGCATCAAGCTCAATACACATCCAACTATTGTCCTGATGCATCAAGCTCAATACCACATCCAACTAGTGTCCTGATGCATCAAGCCAATACACATCCAACTATTGTCCTGATGCAACAAGCTCAATACACATCCAACTATGTCCTGATGCATCAAGCTCAATACACATCCAACTATTGTCCTGATGCATCAAACTCAATACACAGATGGCTCGGGTGGTGGTCTTATTGTGTTGTAATGTATGGATATTAACCTGAACTATTCCTGCAAACACGCACTGTAGAGCAGTGTTTCCCAACTCCGGTGCTCGAGGACCCCCAACTAGGGCTGGCACCAGGTTTCCGTTAGCGCTAATAGCCGGCTTTTGGCCATTTTCTTTTGTGAAAAGACCAAAAAATGTATTGGCACCAGCCAATTGTCCAGGAGAATAAATAAAATCCCATATCAAAATAATGCTTTTTAGCCTAATCATTGATAGAAATACCCAGTTGATGTAAATATATTTGACCAGTCATGCTTATCGGTCTATGGGTTAATTTGCATAGTTTCATGGAATTTCATACAGATACAGAGCCTTTGAGCGCAAAATCTGTCAGACAGCGCTTTTATAAACCAAATCATTGTGCAACAATTTTAAATGCAATCGTGTGTAAAAAAAAAAAAAAGTTTTGGGCCACGTTTAAAAATAGCTTTTTATTTCTTTCTTTTTATTTCTCAACTGGTAATTGAAGCACGCTTCCCATTCGCCATTCAAATGCATAGGCAACGAAAGGAAGGCTACATCAGCGTGTCACACACCACTTTGCAATGAGCTGAAGGCAGAATCATTTTGAAAACATTTAGCTACTTAATTATTTGAAACTTTAACATTTTACTACATATAATGAGGCATGTTTTACATTGCTTCAAAGTGAGCCTAGGCAAAAAGCCGACCATATCCATGGAGGCAATTATTTTATAAAGACAACCATATGCCATTGAAACCAGTAGCCTATTTCTCTCATGTTTGATTTGGTTTTCAACTTTCTTTCATTGTCCGGTAGCCAAATGAACATTCGTGCGTAGCCTACTGCCTTGTGCACTAATAATGTTAAGAAATAATCGTTTTATCAACATTTTAAGCAAAACGTTCTGATCTGTTGCATCAGATTAATACTTAAAAAATATATATATTATGCAGCCTAGGCCTACTGGTTGTATGAATTTGGGATCTATCGTCCCACAACTGTCCTAGATTCTGTTTGGGCTATTTCTTTCTCAACAAGCTGACCAATTCTACCATTGGCGTAGTAGATTGACTTGGGTGCATAGGGGCGTGTTCATTAGGCTAGGGACGCTTTCCCTAAGTAAACTGAATGATATAGCCTAATTAGCCTACTCCGGTCTTACAGAAATAAATAAAATGATTCAAAATAGGCTACTAAAGCATGATTGACCACAGAGGATCATTACTTTCCCCTAGTCTTCAAAAAAAAAATTGTGGATTGTTTTAAATTGCATTGCCTACAGTCGGAACGAAAGGCAACATGTGCAATTTGGCAGCGCGCACTGCAAATACTAAATACATGATTGTTGAGTTGTGACTGTCAGTGAAAAGTAGAGGCCCAGCCAGGAATATCGTAATATTTCTAAATATAATCGCAGGAAAACCTAGTCTGGAAAGCAAATGGCTTTTGCTGTAAAGAGAAGACACTGAAAATACTCTTAATCTGTCTTTTAGTTATACAAATTCTCAACTTAATTTTGTGAACAACAGTAGGCATATAGACAATCTTATTGGCACCAGTGGAGAGCACAGGCCATATCCACAGTGAGTGCGCACTGCGCATATTCACTCTTTATCATTGTTGGGTCAGTGCCACTTAAGTTTGTTTCTGGATAATAATTTCCTCCTCCAGTTTAGATGGACGTGACATTCAATGTGTTTCCCCTCTCAGAGGCTTATTATACGTACAACGTAATTTTTACTGATCTGTTTGCAGTGTCAGCAGAGTAGGCTACCCTGTAATTTGTCTTATTAAAAAAGATTGTGCTAATGTCGCCAGTCATATAAAGTTTAGTAAAACTGCATGAAATGTGTTTTTCCGGTGAAAAGAAAGAAACGTATGTGATATAGCCTATAGCCCAGTCTCTACACTATAGGTGTTCAGATATGCATTGAACAGTCTTTTTATCGAACAGTGATTGAGTTAGTTAATTGCAAACCTAACTTATGACTATCCAATCTACTCATCACATTATGGAATAGTAGACTATCTTACATAAGTCTGCAAATGATGATGCATGGAATGCTTTATTATATAGGTGAATTTTTATGCTGAAAATGTTCTTCCCCAAACTTGAAACTCGTCTTGTCGTCTGAAGAAAGGTAAATATTATGCTAACATCTACAAAGTGTGAGGTAAGACACAGGTCAATACATCCTCGACTTACATGTTATGTTAGGATTAATTACACTAATCGAAAAGGGATTTCTGTAATTCTGAGCACCGTGGGTGGACGCCCTAATCAGGTTGCACACCCAATGGACATGGGTCCAGTAAATTCAAATGCTGCCGGTCAAATGTTCGGTGCCACAATTTCATTACGGAAACACTGGCTGGCACAATTACCATATAAACGACAGTTATGGATGTAGTCATAAACCGTTTATTTAAATTGGGGAGGGCGAACAGCTGACTGAAGACGGGATGGCCGCATTCATGCGCTTGAGTATTTTCTGCGGCAATATTGACTCAACGTGATGAAACTTTGTTGCTCCTTGCTGAAACAAGCAAGGTGCTGTAGTAAACAAGTCTTAGTTGCCTGAGCAACGCCACCCGAAATGCAGTAGCAGCAACCAACGCTGTGTGCGAACTAGGTTTTTTTCAACAGTTTGTTGAACGTTTGTAACAAACACATTCCATTTGTTAGTTTTTGGCAAAACAAAAAACGGATGCAACAAGAAGAGTAGATATGCTTGCTGCAGCTGAAGCAATTGTGGATGATTATTTTTTATTTTGGTCCCGATTCTTTTGAAGCACTGCTTCCCTACTCGCAGTTGCAATTGATGGGATTGAAGATGAGGTGATCCCGACATACAGTGACCTCTCCTTTCGGCTCACTTTCGGATTGGGAGACCTTCCAGGTAATTTGCATAATGTATCGGATGTATTACGTATGATATGTGCCCCTCTTCAATAACGCTAACTCTGTCTGATTTCCTTAATAAAATCAATAATAATAAAACAAGCCCAGCCTCAATTATCTAGTACCTAGAATTGCATCTCATGCAACAGAATTAAAAGCAGAAAAAATGTATATTTCTACAGTCTTTAGGAAAGTATTCAGACCTTCACATTTTCCACATTTGTGACATTACAGCCTTATTCTAAAATTGATTAAATAAAAACAATTGCTCATCAATCTACACATAATACCCCATAATGACAAAGCGAAAAAATTGTTTAGAAAATGTTTGCAAAACATAAGAAATAACATAAGAAATACCTTAATTACATAAGTATTCAGACACTTTGCTGTGTGACTCAAAATTGAAGCTCAGGTGCATCCTGTTTCCATTGATCATCCTTGATGTATTGAGCTTGATGCATCATTACAATAGTTGGATGTGTATTGAGCTTGATGCATCATTACAATAGTTGGATGTGTATTGAGCTTGATGCATCAGGGCAATAGTTGGATGTGTATTGAGCTTGATGCATCATTACAATAGTTTGATATATTATGAGGACAATAGTCATCAGATAAATGAACACAGTCACAAAGTACAACATAATCAGGTTAGAAAACAGACCACCACAGTAGGGCTGGGAATTGCCAGGGACCTCACGAAAACAATATTATCACGATACTTAGGTGCAGATACGATATGTATTGCGATTCGAAACTGATTTTATTGCAATTTGATGTTCAAAACATATTGCTCACTATGTCTTCTGTAGAGAGACGAGAGAGAGCAAGGGAGCATGAGAGAATGAATTCAGATCAGACATGCAAATAGAAGTGCTGAGAACATGTTGGCTCGCTATTTAAAAGAAGATGGAGAACCAACTTGTAAGTCGCTCTGGATAAGAGCGTCTGCTAAATGACTTAAATGTAAATGAGAACAAGCTATAGGATGAATAATACCTGAGTTATTTTTAAATCTAAAAATCGATACTTGGAGTCAAAGTATCGATATGATATTGGCCAAAATAATATTGCGATTAGTAACTATTGATTCCCACCCATCATTAGTAACCTATCTGTGCATTGAGCTTGATACATCAGGACAGTAAGAGTCACGACAGTTAGGCCTAACATGACACATTCATCTGAACAAGCTTTGAGGTCTCTGTGTGCTGGAGCTCTGTGTGAACTGGAGTGTGTGCCGTGCAGCTGAAAATGAGAGGAGCATAAATCCAGGCTTGTCTTCGTTCACCCTCCGAGGAGTAACCGCCCCGCGATGCATGCCATCACAGCAGGTCTCGAACACCGTTTTCTCCTTCCCTGGTCTCAAAGGGCAATCGAAGGAGTGCATCTTAAATGCCACCCTATTCCCTATAATAGTGCACTACTTTTGACCAGGGCCCATAGAGAATAGGTTGCCATTTGGGACGCAGCCTGCCTCTGCTCAGTAGCGCAGTGCTCCTAGTGCATGTCAAGCACGCCAACATAATAAAATCAATGGCTCACAGCTGAATCTTAACGTTGATCTTGAAGTTTCATGAGTAAGCAATCAATGTTTTCAATACACATCATTGGTGGGGCTGACGCCTTTTGCATGCTTTTCTCTTTGTATAAGCTCCCTCCCTGCAACCATCCTATTTTTGTAAATTATTTTTTATTCAGTGTGTATTTGACTGGAGGACCGTTTTTAGTACATCCGTGTCATGTGTTTAATGAAATTACAGGCCAACCAATTCTGGTCTTTTGCCCAATTATTGGAAAAAGATCTAATCGAACAAAATAACATTTAGTCGAAAAAGATTGGCCTGCCTGTGTAAATGCAGCCTATCAGGATAGAGGGTGAACTTTGGCTCCCCGGCTCAGCTGGAGGCAAAACAGCACTTGTCATCATGGCTGGATTAAATGTGCAAATGTGCACTTAGCTGTCCCCTGCCTGATTACCAGTTACATAAAACCTCCAGCTAGCACACGGAAGAAAGGAAAACATGTCATGCCGCTCCTCTTGCAAAGTAGTGCATTATATAGGGAATATGGTGCCGTTTGGGACGCACACAGTGACAGTCCTCTGGATGTGCGACAGACAGACTGTCTGGAGGTAAATACACTTGAATTAATTCCAGATAGACATTTTGTTCCATATTTAAATACTGATTATTATGAATGTTAGTTTAGCTACTCTTGCAATTTTTTCCCCTCAATTTTGAATGAAAAGTGCTTGAATTATGTGAATCCCAGCTAAGAGGAATGGTGGATTTTATTTTAGCAACACACCTGTTAGGGTTTTGTAAACAGATCTCTCTCCAGCCGTGTGTGTGTGTGTGTGTGTGTGTGTGTGTGTGTGTTGGGGTGTGTGTGTGTGTGTGGTGTTGGTGTGTGTGGGTGTGGTGTGTGTGTGTTGTGTGTGGGTGGTGTGGTGTGTGCTCCGGTGTGTGTGTTGAATAAAACATAGCAGGTCACCTGGTCCCAGCAGTCAATCATTTTTAATCTAATTTCGGGGACCAATTTTTTTTCTTTTTTTTCTGTTCTGTAACAGCCTCTCATCTCCAGCCAAATCTCCAGGCCGAGGCCTGGCCAAATCAAACAGCCCAGTAGGCCTAAATCCTGTGAAAATCTGCTATGAGAGAGTTAGCAGGCTGCCACGCTTGGACTCGTAAATAATGCTAGCTCATGTTAGGCTCGTACCAGACCAGCAACTGTTATGGCTGTTCAAGACAAGTGCTTCCCTTAATTTCTAAGTTATCGACTTGATCTTACTATGCCTTGGGCCATTCTTCACAATCTTGCAGATAAGGGCTAAAAACAGGTGTACAATACGACATGAAGATCACATGTATTGGTCGGTCCCCCCATAGTTGAGCAGTGATCTCATGTTGTTGTCATCGTGGTGAAGTTGGCTGCCCCCTAGTTAACCACTACTTAAGCAGGACTGTGCACTGCAGTGACCTGAAGCTGATACACTTACGCACACACACACCGCCGAGAGTATCGTTAAGTAAACCTCAACCGTCTAAAAAGCGTATAGCCTTGTGGTTGCTGGTGGTGACGAAATGGTTCCCAGTCGAGCTTCACAACATGACAGCTGTAACCCAAAGGATATATACTGAACAAAAATATAAATGCAACAATTTGACTTAGTTCATTCATATCAGGAAATTGAAATAAATAAATTAGGCACTAATCTATGGATGTCACATGACTGGGCAGGGGCGCAGCCATGGGTGGGCCTGGGAGGACATAGGCCCATCCACTTGGGAACCAGGCCCAACCAATCAGAATTTGTTTTCCCCCACAAAAGGGCTTTATTACAGACAGAAATACTCCTCAGTTTCATCATCTGTCTGGGAGGCTGGTCTCAAACGATCCCTCAGGTGAAGAAGCCGGCTGTGGAGGTCCTGGGCATGGTTACATGTGGTCTGTGGTTGTGAGGCCGGTTGGACGCACTGCCAAATTCTATAAAACGATGTTGGAGGCGGCTTATATGGTTGAGAAATTAATATTCAATTCTCTGGCAACAGCTCTGGTGGACATTCCTGCAGTCGGCATGCCAATTGCACGCTCCCCCAAAACTTGAGACACCTGTGGCATTGTGTTGTGACAAAACTGCACATTTTACAGTGGCCATTTATTGTCCCCAGCACAAGGTGCACCTATGTAATGATCAAGCTGTTTAATCAGCTTCTTGATATGTCACACCTTTCAGGTGAATTGATTATCTTGGCAAAGGAGAAATGCTCACTAACAGGGGTTCTAAACCCAAAAAAAATGAGAAATTTGCTTTTTGTGCATATGGAACATTTCTGGGATTTTGTATTTCAGCTCATGAAACATGGGACCAACACTTTGGAAGTGTAGGGTATCTCACAGACTGCCTGGGTGGCCAGTAGGGGCATAACAGCCGCAGGCTCAAGATATGTTATTTTCATCCCTCTCTCTCTCTCTGTCGGTCTCTGCTCTGGCCTGCCCCCCTCCCATTTCTATTTCCCTTTCTCCCTCCGTCCATCCCTCACGCCGATGTCTTATTCATATCTTCCTCTGGGTCTCTGGAATTTAATTGAGGACCTCTTGAGATTGTTGGGAATCCGGGCAGTGTGGGTTTGGAAGAGGGAGAATAAGCAAGCTGGTTGGTTCCGCCTACTATGAAAGCCACTCTGGGTTTATTATCTGCAGTGTGAGGCATGAGCCTGTCTGTCTGCACAAAGCTTTTGCTCTATATTCACAGTGCTCAAAGCACTGTCTCCGGCAGCCTTGGTTTCAGCAAAGATCGCTCTGGCAGAGGTCACTGGCTGTTTTCTTCGCCATTTCTTTGGCTTCAGTACTACTGCTTTTAATTACATGCTGACTACACCGGGCATGCACGTGCGTGCGCTATTGCGCACATGTTGATTTTGTCCATCCACACCAGATGCGATCAGAACATGCAAGTTGAAATAAAAAATAACTCTGAACCAACTATATTCATTTGGGGACAGGTCGAAACACATGAAACATTCATGGACATTTAGCTAGCTTGCTGTTACTAGCTAATTTGTCATTGGATATAAACATTGGGTTGTTATTTTACCTGAAATGTACAAGGTATTTTTTGTTGTTGCTGTATCTTTGTAGAATATCGACCCATTTTGAGTCACACAAAATCGTGTGTTCTCTACTCAGAAAATGAATCCACAGATAAAAGGGGAAACCTTGTTAGTTTCTAGTAATCTCTCCTAGTTCAGTCTTCTTCTTCTGTGGATTTTATATGGCGTTGGCAATCAACTTTAAGGTGCATTACTGCAACCAACTGGAGTGGGGTGTGGTCTTCATTCGTCTCTATCACCCGAGTGGGTACATGCTCCTAAAACCAATGAGGAGATGGGAGAGGCTGGACTTACAGTAACTCAAGCATCTAAAATAGAACCAAGTTCTATTTTAGCGCCTGGCTACTCAGACGCTTGTTGATGCATGCAAGCAATTTGGATTAAATTATTGAATAACAGAGTACCAGTCAAAAGTTTGGACACACCTACTCATTCAAGGGTTTTTCTTTATTTGTACTATTTTCTACATTGTAGGATAATAGTGAAGACATCAAAACTATGAAATAACACAAATGGAATCATGTAGTAATCAAAAAAGTGTTAAACCAAAAAATATATATTTTAGATTCTTCAAAGTAGCCACCCTTTGCCTTGATGACAGCTTTGCACGATCTTGGCATTCTCTCAACCAGCTTCATGAGGTAGTCACCTGGAATGCTTTTCCAACAGACTTGAAGGAGTTCCCACATATGCTGAGCACTTGTTGGCTGCTTTTCCTTCACTTTGCGGTCCAAGTCATCCCAAACCATCTCAATTGGGTGGAGGTCGGGTGATTGTGGAGGCCAGGTCATCTGATACAGCACTCCATCAATTTCCTTCTTGGTCAAATAGCCCTTACACAGCCTGGAGCTGTGTTTTGGATCATTGTCCTGTTGAAAAACAAATGATAGTCCCAGTGAGCGCAGACCAGATGGGATGCCGTATCGCTGCAGAATGCTGTGGTAGCCATGCTGGTTAAGTGTGCCTTGAATTCTAAATAAATCACTGAAAAGCACCATCACACCTCCTCCATGCTTCACAGTGGGAACCACCCATGCGGAGAGCATCCGTTCACCTACTCTGCGTCTCACAAAGACACAGCGGTTGGAACCAAAAATCTCAAATTTGGACTCATCAGACCAAAAGACAGATTTCCACCGGTCTAATGTCCACTGCTTCTTATTATTGGTGTCCTTTAGTAGTGGTTTCTTTGCAATTCGACCATGAGGGCCTGATTCACGCAGTCTCCTCTGAACAGCTGATGTTGATGTGTCTGTTACTCTGAAGCATTTATTTGGGCTGCAATCTGAGGTGCAGTTTATTGCCTATTTCTGAGGCTGGTAACTATGATGAACATATCCTCTGCAGCAGAGGTAACTCTGGGTCTTCCTTTCCTATGGCGGTCCTCATGAGAGGCAGTTTCATCGTAGCGCTTGAGAGTTTTTGCAACTGCACTTGAAGAAACGTTCAAATTTCTTGAAATTTTTCGGATTGACTGACCTTCATGTTAATGTTTTAAGTAATGATGAACTGTCATTTCTCTTTTCTTATTTGAGCTGTTCTTGCCATAATATGGACTTGGTATTTTACCAAATAAGGCTATCTTCTGTATACTATTATTTCATAGTTTTGATGTCTTCACTATTATTCTACAATGTAGAAAATAGTAAAAATAAAAAAAAACCTGTACTGAGTAGGTGTGTCCAAACTTTTGACTGGTACTGTATGTGTACATTTATTTTGCTACGCTCACGCATGCAACGCGTCTGGTTTTGTCAGCTTGTTAGTCTACAATGTAAAATTAAACTTGCGTTGAATGTTGAGATCAGCGAGAAAAGGCCTAAAAGGGAGACTTTATATATGATTTTACATTTTGCAAGATAATATGGAATAACTAAAAACCACATCTGTATTTGCATACTGTAACTTGCCAAAATTCTCTCACAGATGTGAAAATATATGAGCAGAATTGTAATCTTAGGAAGAGCTTTTTTTAAAGGCCTGTTTTTGAAACTAACCATATTTTATTGGCTCAGGACAGACAATGCAGCATATTAGCTTATTCTTTCCCTGTACACTGTAAATTATATAATCTATTGATCCTATACCTTTCTCTCTTTCGTTCTCTGAGTAACGATCACTGGACATATTTGTTCTAGGTCAACTGCAGGTTCCATTTGTTGTGATTTTCCTCTCTGGAGAGATCTGATAGAATCCTAATGTTTAAACAGGCCTGCAATAGGTCTGTGTCCCAAATGGCACCTGTAGTGGACTACTTTTGACCAGGGTCCATAGTGCACTATATAGGGAATAGGGTGCCATTTGGGAAGTACACTAGGTCTGCTCCAATCACTTAGTGACATCTTGACTATGCGTGCGTGATTGAGCTATATTCAAATGTTTCTCTCTGCTCATGTAATTCTTTGACATGTATGTCAGTGCATGCACTGTRTTTTTGTATCGTTACGAGTTACTTCCCTTTGCGCACATGTATGTCTATCTCCCATGCATGCAAATCTGTGTGAATGAATGTAAAGCAAGCCTATATGCTACATATTAAATCAGCGTGCATTCAGCAGGGAGCGGTATCTGGCTGCATTGTGATGATTTGCATGTTTGGCCTCTGTGGACTGGAGATGAAAGCTTTGAAAGCTGTTGTCTTCTCGATGGAGCAGAGCGTGCTGTGTCTTGTCCTATCCCATTGAGCCAGAGACTGGGAGGCTGAGGCTTAGTTCCGTGGAGTTTTGCTGAATCACCTAGCAGCATGGCATGCCATGCACAATCATTGTGAAAGCCTGGTAAAGTTGGTGGTGGTGCTCAACCAAAACCACTAACCAGATATTATTTTTGGCCGAAGTTTGGGTTATGAAAATGCATTATTTGAGGTAGTGAGGAAGCAGAGGACCAAAGAGAGAGCATGCCTGAAGTATACCCCGCCAGAAGTATACCCTGCCAGCCTGGCATGCATAGTCATTGAGAAAGCTTGGGGAAGCTGGTGCCTGGTACTTAGCCATAATAACCACTCACCAATTCATTGTTTTGGCAAAGATAGCAGTGAGAGTTGCCAGCAGCTTGTCCAAAGGATGTAACGTTGCATAACATACTGTTAGAAATGTATCGTGTAGAACAGATATGATTCTCAGATAGAAAAGGGAGTTGTGTCAGCTCTATTCATTCTATTTCTATCTGCAGCGTTCAGAACATTTCAGGCTGGCAGGGTATGTTATAGGAAGGCTCTCTGTTCGGACCTCAGCCGCCCAAGTTTCACTGAACACACATGCCAGGTTTTGAATAGAGCAGGGAATATTTTGACAGTCTGAAACCTGCAGATAGTTTCATTTGTTCTGTGTTGGTCCAAATGTAGTCAAATGTAGACTTATTAGAAGACTATAGTGTCAGTTTTCATTTAGGCTACTATTTTTGTCTGTGTAAATGCGTGTGGGAGGGACCCGAAGTGACATTTTGGTGCAACAAAGCTGCTTTGGAAAGTGGAAGCCATAAGGCATGCAGTGAGGCAGCACAGAGAGAGAGGTGGTGGGGGTGGCACACCCTGGGCTGTGGTTTTAACAAACCAGGACACCCTGTGTGTGGGTGTTTTATTTATATTTGTGAGGTTTCAGTTAGTATGGTTTCCAGCTGTTATGGAATGGATGGTATCGTGGATTGTATGATTGTTTTCCTCACAATACTTGAGTGAAACTTTTTCACCAAAAAATATTCTAGTCCCGTGAGTTCATTGACTGAGTAGACATCATGGCCTACCAGATGTGCACCTGTAGTGGCACTGTTAACAGTGAGCATTAGCCTACAACATCATAGCACAGACTTTGCATTGTCAGGTGGGTTTACCTGACAATGCAAAATACCGCTGTGTGCTGTGGGATTCTCCCAAGTACTTATCTTCAGTTACTTTTAAATGTTCTCACGTTCCAAAACTTGCCGATCAAAGCATAAACAGTATGCCTCCTGGTGCAAGTCAAATCACTGCGCTCAAAGCCAGGTGGTGTCATCACCTGTTTACAGTGTGTGACATGGATGTGTGGCCCAGCCCTGCTGTGTGAGCAGACCTGGATTTAGTGAGCAGACCTGGATTTAAATATTATTTGAAATTGTTCAAATATTTTCAGCGTTTGCTTTAGTCTGCCTGGACTGCCAGGCGGGGTTTCCAATGTTGGGACTTTTTATATTGGTTCTGTTGCAACAGGCAAGCTCAATCAAGCACAGCTAAATTACATGCAATTATTTCAAATGGTAGTTAAACCCAGGTCTGTGTGTGGAAGCACTAACTTCCTCATCCAGTCAGGGGAGGTGTGAACCAGATGCTCGCGTGCACGCTCACACATACACACACTTTGTCGGCGACGGCAACATGTCACTCATGCCCCAGTCACACCATCAGCAGTGTCTGTAATGCCCTGTTACTGTGGCGTTGTGCCATTTAAACCCTCTGCATGCTCAGTGCAGTACCTCCAGATGAAGAGAGCTCTAACCCACCTGGCTCCACCACTGCAGACATATCTCCTCTCCTCTCGCTGCTCGCAGTCTAACCTACCTGGCTCCACCACTGCAGACATATCTCCTCTCCTCTCGCTGCTCGCAGTCTAACCCACCTGGCTCCACCACTGCAGACATATCTCCTCTCGCTGCTCGCAGTCTAACCCATCTGGCTCCACCACTGCAGACATATCTCCTCTCCTCTCGCTGCGCGCTGTCCCAGGGCTTGTTGTGTTCAATTAGGATCTGGAGTCACTCATTGCATCCAACCGTAAGTGTCTGACTGGCTGTCGGGTGTTGGGCTCGGGCTCTGGAAGGGAAAATACACTACAAGATGGGACATCTGAGATGACTTAAAGGAACATTTTTAGAAACTCCAGTTTACAATTGATTGTGGTCATCCAAACTGCTGTTCTAACTTTGTTGAATGTGATTTGCTGTCTTCAGATGTGTGTGTCCGTGTGTATAATTGTATTGTTCTACACGTTGTTTATTGCTGTCCTTTCTGTCTCCCTCCAGGTAAGAGGAAGCCGGTGCTCCCGCTCTCCAAGGACGTGTTTGAGCAGCCTCCTGCTGCTGCCGCGTAAGACTTTCAGTCTTATTTACCTGCTTTATATGACAACTCTTTGTGTATTCCAACAACACTGTGTTATTCCCCTTGTGTAATTACAAAAAACGCTCACTATGCAATTAAAACGTGGTTACTAAAGTAGCCTAATAGTACCAAAATTGTATTACCATGTCGTTACTAGTGTAATTACAGTGTTACTTGAGTACAAAGGTACAAGAGCAACTTAATATATTAATATAACGTGTTCCTCTGTTTTTTATGATACATGATAATATGAACGTCTTGTTTTGCACACTTTGTACAAAATAATAAAATGCAGGATGACAGAATCTTTATAAAACATAGCTATACTTTATTAACTAAACTCTGGCGTAACAGATGTGATTGTATTCTCTTTTGCGTTGTGTAAAACGTAAAAGAAGGTCACGTATTGGTCCCAGTGTCTCTGACATAGAATGAGCACATAAGATGTGCGACATGCACCAAGATGACTGCTGTAGCATGGATCGCCTGCACAGAATTATCAGACTGGGGAAAAATCAATAATATACTCTGCCGGTCAAAAGTTTTAGAACACCTTCTCATTGAAGGGTTTTTCTTTATTTTTACTATTTTCTACATTGTAGAATAATAGTGAAGACATAAAAACTATGAAATAACACATATGGAATCATGTAGTAAATATGTTTTATATTTGAGATTCTTCAAATAGCCACCCTTTGCCTTAATGACAGCTTTGCACACTCTTGGCATTCTCTCAACCAGCTTCATGAGGTAGTCACCTGGAATGCATTTCAATTAACAGGTGTGCCTTTTTAAAAGTTAATTTATGGAATTTATTTTCTTGCTAATCAGTTGTGTTGTGACATGGTAGGGGGGTATACAGGAGATAGCCCTATTTGGTATTATGGCAAGAACAGCTCAAATAAGCAAACTGAAACAACAGTCCATCATTACTTTAAGACATGAAGGTCAGTCAATCCGGAACATTTCAAGAACTTTGAAAGTTTCTTCAAGTGCAGTCGCGAAAACCATCAAGCGCTATGATGAAACTGGCTCTCATGAGGACCACCACAGGAATGGAAGACTCAGAGTTACCTCTGCTGCATAGGATAACTTCATAAGAGTTAACAGTGTCAGAAATTGCAGCCTAAATAAACGATTCACAGAGTTCAAGTAACAAACACATCTCAACATCAACTGTTCAGAGGAGACTGTGTGAATCAGGCCTTCAGGGTCGAAATGCTGCAAAGAAACCACTACTATAGGACACCAATAATAAGAAGAGACTTGCTTGGGCCAAGAAACACGAGCAATGGACATTAAACTGCTGGGAATTTGTCCTTTGGTCTAGAGTTCAAATTGGAGAATTTTGGTTCCAACCGCCGTGTCTGTGAACGAATGACCTCCGCATGTGTGTTTCCCACCGTAAAGCATGGAGGAGGAGGTAATATGGTGTGGGGGTGCTTTGCTGGTGACACTGTCTGATTTTATTCACAATTCAAGGCACACTTAACCAGCATGGCTACCACAGCGTTCTGCAGCGATACACCATCCCATCTGGTTTGGGCTTAGTGGGACTATAATTTTTTTTTTTTTGAAGGGAACTTCTTCAAGACTGTTGGAAAAGCATTCCAGTTGAAGCTGGTTGAGAGAATGCCAAGAGTGTGCAAAGCTGTCATCAAGGCAAAGGGTGGCTATTTGAAGATTCTCAAATGTAAAATATATTTTGATTTTCTTGGTTACTACATGATTCCATTTGTGTTATTTCATAGTTTTGATGTGTTCACTATTATTCTACAATATAGAAAATAGTAAAATATTAATAAAAAGGTGTTCTAAAACTTTTGACCGGTAGTGTAAGTATAAAAAAATACAAAACACAATATGTATAAATACCCGAAAGAGACAAAGATTGAGCACATAAGATGTGTGACATGCACCAAGATGGTTGCTGTAGTATGGATCTGACTTGCACCAAGATGGCTGCTGTAGCATGAATCTGACTTGCACCAAGATGGCTGCTGTAGCATGAATCTGACTTGCACCAAGATGGCTGCTGTAGCATGGATCTGACGTGCACCAAGATGGCTGCTGTAGCATGGATCTGACGTGCACCAAGATGGCTGCTGTAGCATGGATCTGACATGCACCAAGATGGCTGCAGTAACATGGATCTGATATGCACCAAGATGGCTGCTGTAGCATGGATCTGCAGCAAGGAGAAACCACCATGTATGAATCATGAGCTAAATACTACCACCATGACTTCAACAGAGCATGCTAGCTAATCGCTCATACAGCAATCATATCAAAATGCATGGCTAGAATGACGTCAAACTGTATATTATGCACCAATTAATGTACGTGTTGAACTCGTAAACATCGTAAATATGAAAACAGAACACAGCACTTCAGAACATGATCTACTGCCTGCACAGAATTATTGGGCTGGAAAGAATTTGTTTGAGATCTCCCCCTATCTGTAAGCGCAGCCAATGACATTACACCTTATTGACGTCTGACTTGAACCTACCAAGTAAAATACATAAACATTAAATACACATTTTTGCAGTGGCAAGTGGAACCATAAATAACCACGTTACGCTGGTATGTTCGTGTCTCCGGGCATGATGAACTGCAATAACCTCACGACCTGGTTGGTCTTAACCAATCATAGCACAGTATGATATGACAGCAGAATGCAACCGATTTTCGATTTAAGTATGTTTCACATGAATATTACAGGATACAATGCTGCTAAATCAACTTAATGATCCTAAAGATGTCACTGACGACTCTGTCTCTTCCCATGACTAATGAGGATAGAGGAGGCTAGTTAGAGTGGCCTTTTGGATGCGTTCACATACTGTTATATTTGGCGCAATGCCCCAGTGATTATTGTTGATGGAGCACATATTCACTGTCAAAAAGAAGATAACTGTGGACTAATGCTCAGTTTCTTACATTAACATTTAGGCTACATGCAGTTATTCACATGAAATGTGTAAATCATAATGAATTAATGCATACCAGTGTTGGGGTCCATTCTGAATTGAGTTGCAAATTGCTCTGTAATTCCAATTAAATTATTGAATTTGAATATCATTGGAATTTAATTTGTTTTAAAGAAAGTTGAATTTATTTCAATTAAATTTATTCTACACGTCACCAAATGATTGTTTAATTTGACATCATATATGGTCAGCAATGCCGTGCAGCATAAGGTTGAAATGTTTCATTTTTAAAACTCAATTTAAACTATTTAAAATAATTACAGAGGTCTGGAAATATTCTAAGATCATGTTGTGGGTTGTCTATAATAATGAATAATTCCCTTAACGTTTTTAAATATCAGAAGATGAAAAAATCCCAGAATGCATTAGATCGAACACTGTAGTATGCAAGGGAACAATCTAACATCTCTTGACAAAGAAGAAAAATACAGTTTGACATCTGAATTTTAATCAAATTAATATTTGAAATGGTATGTGTATTTTTTTGCATTAATAAGTGGCATATCCTTTCGATAAACTATTTGTCAAGTGAATGAGACTTTCATGGTTCACGTCTCAGTTGAATTGGTTTAAATTATTTACATTTTACTTCAATTCCAATTTTCTGCATCTTGTGGGGTGTGGCCAATTAAAATTCATTGTCTGAATTAAATTAAATTAATATATATATATTAATTTAATTCAGAAATTCCAAATGTACCCCAACCCTGATGAATACAGAAAATGTTGTACATGAACTGTTTTTTATCCTAACAACTGTCTACCTTACAGACCCCCAAGAGATTTGGATTCGAAAGCTTGTGTGACCATCGGAGAGAAGGTACCTCATCTAGTTAATGTTCAGTATGCTATCTCTTACTGTCTCTCACATTCTTACCTTTCGTCTACCACTATGTTTTTTCCCAAACATGTTCCTTTGACAAAACCTTTATATAAAACTGAAGAACTTACATAAACATATGTTTTACATCTGTGTATAGTTGTTCTAACCTCTGTATACTTTAGGTTGAGTTAGGTCCTCTGTCTGTGGTCTGGATGCAGAAAGCTGAAAGCTTGGCTCAATTAAGGGTCTGTGAGCCATAAAGAACGGCCTAGCAAACATTATGACCCAGATTGAACACTTCTGATTGTAGGCAGACTGGAATGTGCTTTACTGCCTGATGGGCAGTAAAAATATTTATTTTAAACTCATCAAATATGTGGAATTTTCCATTGGCAAAGATGCAAGGTTTTTTTGTCTTACAATATAGCCTGAAGTCAGTCAGGGCAGCAATTTATTTTTTGGTTCTTGTATGAAGTGTAAGAAAACAAAAATGGTCCCATGATATACGTAAACTATTCTTTCAGATGAAAATGGGCATTTGTGGTGTCTTTGGACTCAACCCATCAACCCCTTAGAAGAGACTATATACAGTATTTAGTGTTTCAATGTTCAAAGCCTTCCATGTTGATAAAAAACTTTGGTTGGAGTAGATGTTTAAACAAAGACGTAGCTCAGAGCCAAAGCAGAACTCTCAAACAAAGAGAATAAGAGACCCCGTAAAATGACCCCGTATGTTGGTAGATTAGGATTTAGTGTTTCTTTTCGTGTTTGTCGCTCTCTGTTTCTGTTTGTTTGCACAAGATGAGGATTGGGTACCAAAAACCCCAATGACCTCTTGTGACTCAATATTTCTATCCCTCTTTTTGTATTCAATGATTACTTCAAGTATGGGAGAAGTAAGGGAAGGAAGGGAGATTTTTACCCAGTCTTGCTCTCTCTCATTACATCACTGTGTTTGAATCCAGCCTGACATGGCACTCTCCCCTGTCTGTCCTGTGCAGAACTTTGTGGTGAAGGCCGATGACTTGGAGCAGATCGACGAGCTGGGAAGAGGGGCGTATGGTGTGGTGGACAAGATGAGGCACATGCCCAGTGGCTTGATCATGGCAGTGAAGGTATGTGAGATTTGATGATGTAATTGATGTTCACTTTCAGGAGATCTAGGTCAGGTTACTATAGCAAAATCGCTTATACAGGCATCCTAATTCTCATCTTTTTCCCCAATATTTGGTATTTTGACCAATCAGGTCAGTTATTTTGCCAATAATTGGGCAAAAGATCAGAATTGGGCTGCCTGTGTTAACGCAGCCATAGTGACAGCTGTTGATGTAATACATTTGTTGGATGGATGGATGGATGGATAGACTTAGATTTATTGATTGATTTGATGTCCTTTCGCTCCCACCCTAGAGGATCCGTGCCACAGTGAACACCCAGGAACAGAAGAGACTGCTGATGGACCTAGACATCTCAATGAGGACAGTAGACTGCTTCTACACAGTCACCTTCTACGGCGCACTCTTCAGAGAGGTAACTAGCTACTTTATAATAACAATAATACTTAGACATTATAGGGTGTTTTTCTTAAACCCAAATACGCTTTACAATAAACAGCCTATTTGTTTATTCAGTCCCCATACGTTTTTGCAATTGCAAAAGCTACTCTTTATGGGGTTCTCCTACTGACTTAGTTTATTCCTATAAGGAACATATCCTACAATATCATTACAAAGATGTCAGGACAGAGCCTTGTAGATATGCTTTTAAGTATATTGGCACCCTTGCAATTTCAAACGGAGTGCAATGAATCAGAATGTTCTGTTATCTCTTTTTAAAACAGGCTATTTTTACCCTGTAAACAAATAAAAGAGGATTCCTCAAGGGTTCTATGGTAAGGGGGATTGTTCTATGTGGAGAAATAATTACTAAAATAACCCTTTGAGCTCTTTAATGGTTATTTGCAATTCAGAAAAGTGTTCTTTCATCTTTGAGTTATAATTCAAATGTAGGGGCGGTGGCTCATTTAGAATATTTTGAGGCTTGCTTTGCTCTCAGTTCTTTTTGTGCAACCATGAGTGAGAGTGTCATTCCAGTTGATCTAATATCTGGTGTTATGTCATTACATGTTAAATTATGGTCAGTTGTCTTGTGAATGTTTATTAAGTCAGTGGTTCTCAATTCTTTCATCAGGGATCACCAGCTGTGTTAATTTATTTTATCTTTATTTAACTAGGCAAGTCAGTTAAGAACACATTCTTATTTACAATGATGGCCTACCCCGGCCAAACTCTAACCCGGTCGACACTGAGCCTATTGTGCGCCGCCCTATGGGACTCCCAATTACGGCCGGTTGTGATACAACCTGTAATCGAACCAGGGTCGGTAGTGACACCTCTAGCTCTGAGATGCAGTGCCTTAGAACGCTGCGCTACTCGGGAGCCCGAGTGCTCTGCCGTACCAGATAGAGGTCGACCGATTAATCGGAATGGCCGATTAATTAGGGCCGATTTCAAGTTTTCATAACAATCGGAAATTGGTAATTTTGGACGCCGATTATTATTATTTTATTTTTTTACACCTTTATTTATCTAGGCAAGTCAGTTAAGAACATATTCTTATTTTCAATGACGGCCTAGGAACGGTGGGTTAACTACCTTGTTCAGGGGCAGAACGACAGATTTTTACCTTGTCAGTGTCAGGACCCGGTGCGAGAAACAGTCACTAATAATTGGCAGAACCCAGAAGATGAGGCAGACACAGCACTACTAGAGATGGTGGTTTAATAAAAAATAGATATCTTCCAAAATACAAAAGAAAATCCACAAAGTGGTAAAAACAGCAAGGGAAAAAACAAACCTCAAAGACCAATCCAAAAATACACGAGAACAAAACCAGAGAACCTCTGGAAAATCCAACAAGAGAAAAATGTTCACAAAGGCTGGYGCTGGGTGCTAACATACAAACACTGAGCAAGGAACTAAGGAACACACAGGGTTTAAATACTAACAAGGGAATGACTTACAGGTGCAAACAATAATTAGGGCAAGAAAAACAAAAGGTACAAAAAAGGTGCAAGGGGGACATCTAGTGAACAAAACCAAACAGTCCTGGCCAAAACCTGACAGTCAGCTCGGGGATTCAATCTTGCAACCTTATGGTTAACTAGTCCAACGCTCTAATCACCTGCCTCACGAGGAGCCCGCCTGTTACGCGAATGCAGTAAGAAGCCAAGGTAAGTTGCTAGCTAGTATTAAACTTATCTTATAAAAAACAATTAATCAATCAATCATAATCACTAGTTAACTATACATGGTTGATGATATTATTAGTTTATCTAGCGTGTCCTGCGTTGCATATAATCGATGCAGTGCGCATTCGCGAAAAAGGACTGTCGTTGCTCCAACGTGTACCTAACCATAAACATCAATGCCTTTCTTAAAATCAATACACAGAAGTATATATTTTTAGTATAATATTTAGCTAAAAGAAATCCAGGTGTGTTCATTGCACGCAGAGTCAGAGTATATGCAACAGTTTGGGCCACCTGACTCATTGCGAACTAATTTGCCAGAATTTTACGTAATTATGACATAACATTGAAGGTTGTGCAATGTAACAGGAATATTTAGACTGATGGACGCCACCCGTTAGATATAATACGGAACGGTTCCGTATTTCACTGAAAGAATAAATGTTTTGTTTTCGAGATGATAGTTTCCGGATTCGACCATATTAATGACCTAAGGCTCGTATTTCTGTGTGTTATTATGTTATAATTAAGTCTATGATTTGATAGAGCAGTCTGACTGAGCGATGGTGGGCACCAGCAGGCTCGTAAGCATTCATTCAAACAGCACTTTCGTGCGTTTTATGAKTTCAAGCCTATCAACTCCCGAGGTTCGCCCAAGAGAAACAAGCAGGTAACTAAAAAAGGTGGCAAGGGGACATCTAGTGTGAACAAAACCAAAAACAGTCCTGGCCAAAACCTGACGTCAGCTCGGGGATCCATCCCTTCAGTCAGGAACTGCCTCTTATTCAATCATAGGACTTAATTATCATAATAACACACCAGAATACGACCTTAGTCTTAAATATGTTGAATCCCGGGAAACTAATCATTCTCGAAAACAAAACATTTTATTTTTTCATGAAATACGGAACCGTTACCGGTATTATATCTAACGTGGCCGTCCATACAGTCTAAATTCCTGGGTTACATCAATTGGCCAACAACTTCAATGTTATTTCTTGCTAAACCTTATGGTATTTTAACACTATAAGAATTCTTGCCAGCAACAGCTTTATGATCCAATGAATCTCAGCTCGGACCTCACGACGGCTCCGTTTGCTTATGACCTCGTTACGCGAACCTTGGCACAGTACCAGGGCGGCAGCCTAGAAGAGTCAAACTTGCCTAGGGCATTTAGTACTATTTTAGGCTAAATATATAACTTATATCCTTTAATCAAAAATAAAACATTTAAATCAACTTTCTGTGCTATTTCGAATTAAATCTACTTAGGAATGTAACTATACATGGTTGATGATATTATTAGTTTATCTAGCGTGTCCTGCGTTGCATAATCGATGCAGTGCGCATTCGCGAAAAAGGACTGTCGTTGCTCCAACGTGTACTCTAACCATAACATCAATGCCTTTCTTAAAATCAATACACAGAAAGTATATATTTTTAGTATAAATATTATAGCTAAAAGAAATCCAGGTGTGTTCATTGCACGCGAGAGTCAGAGTATATGCAACAGTTTGGGCACCATGACTCATTGCGAACTAATTTGCCAGAATTTTACGTAATTATGACATAACATTGAAGGTTGTGCAATGTAACAGGAATATTTAGACTGATGGACGCCACCCGTTAGATATAATCGGAACGGTTCCGTATTTCACTGAAAGAATAAATGTTTTGTTTTCGAGATGATAGTTTCCGGATTCGACCATATTAATGACCTAGGCTCGTATTTCTGTGTGTTATTATGTTATAATTAAGTCTATGATTTGATAGAGCAGTCTGACTGAGCGATGGTGGGCACAGCAGGCTCGTAAGCATTCATTCAAACAGCACTTCGTGCGTTTTATGAATTCAAGCCTATCAACTCCGAGGTTAGGCTGGTGTAACCGATGTGAATGGCTAGCTAGTTAGCGGGTGCACGCTAATAGCGTTTCAAACGTCACTCGCTCTGAGACTTGGAGTAGTTGTTCCCCTTGCTCTGCATGGGTAACGCTGCTTCGAGGGTGGCTGTTGTCGATGTGTTCCTGGTTCGAGTAGGAGCGAGGAGAGGGACGGAAGCTATACTGTTACACTGGCATACTAAAGTGCCTATAAGAACATCCAATAGTCAAAGGTATAGGAAATACAAATGGTATAGAGAGAAATAGTCCTATAATTCCTATAAGACTACAACCTAAAACTGTCTTTAA
>NC_036858.1:58171280-58179566 GCF_002910315.2 Salvelinus sp. IW2-2015
AAACTTCTTACCTGGGAATATTGAAGACTCATGTTAAAAGGAACCACCAGCTTTCATATGTTCTCATGTTCGGAGCAAGGAACTTAAATGTTAGCTTTCTTACATGGCACATATTGCACTTTTACTTTCTTCTCCAACACTTTGTTTTTGCATTATTTAAACCAAATTGAACATGTTTCATTATTTATTTGAGGCTAAATTGATTTTATTGATGTATTATATCAAGTTATCAAAAACCTATCAAAAAAAATAAAATAATAATTATCAAAAACAATTATCAAAAATAAAAGTGTTGAAAAATGATGCAGCCACCACCATGCTTGAAAATATGAATAGTGGTACTCTGTAAAGTGTTTGCCAATTTGTTTTTTCAGTATTACTTGACTTGTGACTTGTTGTTAACAGAATGCATGTTTTGGATAAAAAAAAATGTAATCTGTAATTTAGGTTTATATTGTGGAATCATTACAATGTTGTTGATCCGTCCTCAGTTTTTTCATATCACAACCATTCAACTCTGTAATGTTTTAATTGGCCTCATGGTGAAATCCCTGAGCAGTTTCCTTCCTCTCCGGCAACTGAGTTATGAAGGGCACCTGTATCTTTGTAGTGACTGGGTGTATTGATACACCATCCAAAGCCTAATTAATAACTTCAACATGCTCAAAGGGATATTCAACATCTGATTTTGATATCTTTACACATCTACCAATCCATGCTCTTTGTGTGATGCATTGAAAAACCTCGCCGGTCTTTGAAGTTGAATCTGCTTGAAATTCACTGCTCGATTGAGGGACCTTACTGCATGTGTGGGGTACAGAGATGGGGTAATCATAAAAAAATCATGTTAACCACTATTATTGAACACGGATTGAGTCCATGCAATTTATTATGCGATTTGTTAAGCACATTTTTACTCCTGGACTTATTTGGGCTTGCCATAACAAAGGGGTTGCATACTTATTGACTCAAGACATTTCAGCTTTTCATTTTTTATCAATTTCTAATATTTTATATGAACAAAATTCCATTTCACATTGTTATATTGTGTGTAGATCAGTGACACAAACTCTCAATTTAATACATTTTAAATTCAAGCTGTAACACAGCAAAATATAGAAAAAGTAAAGGCGTGTAAATGCTTTCTGAAGGCACTGTATATAGCACCAAAAATGGATCTGCTATGGTTATTTGGCACTATATAGAACCATTTTTTGTTAGTGTGTAGGCACCTGCAACTTAGCACAAGTAGGATAAATTACACTTGCCAAGAATCACTTGCCTCCGGGGGGATTGGAGGGACGCCATGTGCGACTGACGTGTTTTCCGTTTGCTCCCGTGGTATTTTTAAAGTTTATGTGAATTTTGTAGCAGAACCGTATTTATTTTCATATATTATTTTGGTGATCCCTTCCCGTAAAAACCAAGACTACTTTACTTCCAAATGTCAGCATGTCGACGAAACATAAGGCCAAAAGCATGACTTTGAGAAAACCCGGCCTACAAGACACACTCTCATCACCGCCCTCTCCTGAGCCTGACGGCCCGGGGACTGACACTTTACCCGGGGGGCGGCTTGGCCTGGCGGCGCTGAAATGAACATTCTCGAGGCCATCAAACTACTACGCTCTGAGATAGTTGAAATGAAAACGGAGGTGGTTGCTAAGATTGAGGCCCGAATAAAGGAGGTTTCTGATACTTTAAAAGCAGATCTAACCATCCTGCGGAACGAGACGGTGCCAGCAATCACATCACTCAAAACAACAATGGCGTCGCACACTACAARGATTGCAGCACTGAAGACCTCCGCTACAAATGTCTCCGACTTAACTACATCCCTGGAGGCTGACGTGAAACGCCTAGCTGCGGATTTGAAAAAGGTGGAGAGCTGTGTAAGTTTAGAGGGATTCTCTCGCCGCAATAACCTGAGACTTGTATCAGTCCCAGTGTCAGCGGAAATGCCTCGCGCCACGGATTTCGTTTCTGGGCTGCTGAAGGATGTTCTTGCCTTAGATGAAAAGCCCCTGATTGATCGTGCCCACCGGTAGCTGCGCCCAAAGCCCCGGGATGGGGAGAGGCCCCGTGACATAATTCTTTGAGTGCACTTTTTCCATGAGAAGATGGAGATTCTCCGACGAGCCCGCAATACCACTCTGAGCTTTCAAGGACAGAGCTTCTCCATCTACCAGGACTACTCCCCCACTGTTTCCAGGCAGCGCGCAGCTTTCGGACAGGCCAAACGACTACTTCGGGACCATCCAGGTGTGAAGTACGGACTGCGATTCCCGGCCCGTTTATGGCTATCTCATGATGGTAAAGACTACACATTTGAATCTCCGGATGAGGCTCTCTCTCACATTCAACGTCACATCAATAAGTCTTGAACTTGCTCATAGTTCAGCAACTGTTGCTTGCGAACTGTGGATAGTAAGTAACCCACCTGTGGTACAATTATGTTTAGCTACAACATGCTAATTTTGTATAGTTGGGGAGTTGGCGAATTATTTGTTTCCTGCATCCGTTTGCATTGACCCAGTAAACAGTAAATGCTTTCCGAGGCGACACGTTTTTTTGGGGTCTTCACTTAAATTTTAAAAGTTCTGAGCGTCATTTATGCCCAGCAAGCGTTCAACGTTGCGCACACGTAGTTTTTTGGTCTTGGTTGTAAGCTGTCTCAGCATTCAACTAGACAACTATTATAATAATAATAATTGAATTGATTGAATTGTTCAGTTCTAATGTTGTCATTCTGTCTTTTTTGTTTTTTTCTCTGTACTTTTTCCAAACATCTACCACCGTACATTATTACTCTAAGACAAGTTATTCTGGGGTTTTTGGGCGCTCATTGCTTTTCCATTCTATGCTCTAATGACAGGGTTGTATAACGGGAATGCCCAGAGGGGCCGAAACAATGCGATCAAGTACATTTCGTGGAACATCAAAGGGGTTAATAACCCAGTGAAGCGTAAGAGGGTGTTGACACACTTAAAGGGTTTGAATGCAAATGTTGCATTTCTACAAGAGACTCACTTGAGGACTGGTGAGCACTTTAGGATGCGTAGGGACTGGGTTGGTCAAGTGTTCCACTCTAACTTTCATAGTATAGTAAAATCAAGAGGGGCCTGCCATTTTGGTTGATAAAGCTACTACTCCCTTTGTAGCTTCTGAGGTTATCGCTGATCCTAAGGGACGATACGTCATAGTAACCGGTAAACTGTTTTCTACCCCTCTTGTTTGGCTAGTGTTTATGCTCCCAATTGGATGACACACAAGTTTTCATTTCTTCCTTTTTGTCTGCTATACCAATTTAGATTCTCATTTGTTGATTTTAGGGGGCGATTTCAACTGCAAAATGTCCCCAGTTCTTGACAAGTCCTCACGAACAACTACAGGCCCTCTAAATGTGCCCTACTTTATTCAAGCCTTTCTTCAGAAATATGCCATGTTTGAGGCCTGGCGTTTCCTACATCCTACAGATAGACAGTATTCTTTTATTCTCATGTTCATCAACATACTCCCGGATTGATTACTTCTTTTTGGGACAAAAAACTTCTGCCTAACCTTCGGCAGTGTACTTACAAGAGTATTGTTTTTTCTGACCATTCACCATTAGTGCTTGAACTAGAGTTTCCCCAGCGACCTTCTATGTGTTATCAATGGTATTTTACCCCATTTTACTCTCAGATAAGGAGTTTGTCAATTTCATTTCTTCTGAAATCACCTTATTCCTAGAAACTAATTCAACACCAGGTATGTCCTGCTCTAACCATATGGGAGTCTCTCAAAGCATACCTACGTGGCCAAATTATTTCTTATACAGCCAACCAAAACAGAGTTTCGCGCTCCAGCGACTTCGGGACCTGAGCGAATCCATAGCCACATTGGATGAGAAGTAATGCCTACGGTCTTCCTCTGATCTGCATAAAGAGCCGCCAACTACTCCCAATCTGAATTTGATGAGCTTTCTACAGGCAAGCTGAACAGTTACTCTTGCGAGCTTGGTACAGAGTGTATGAACAAGGCGACAAGGCCAGTAAACTCCTTGCCATCAGATCCGTAAATCTGAGGCCTCACGTTTAATCCACAAATAAGGACCCCCCGCCGCCCGCCCACTCCGTCGGCCAGCGGAACCCGTCTGGTGCCACTCCAGTCCCCCCCGATGCTACCACAGTTATAGTAACAATAAAAGATTCATTGGGTCTTGGTTGCCACCTACAGTTATCCATAAAGAGAATCACTGTGATCAATGGAGGACTCGTCCAAAAAGCGACTTAATAGAAACAGAGTCTTTAATTCCCGTCTTTAACAAACAATGATACCACTGGATATTATCCTAGGTTTAAATCCAAACAGGACAACTGAAATCCTCTCGTCAGTAGAGAGGAACGACTGGGACGCGACCACAGACTGGTAGGTCGCTTCAGGAAGGCACGGGCCGTAGCCTGACATAGACACGCCTGCTCACACGCAAGCATCTGAAGAAAGGACAAAAACACGACAGGGCGGACAAGGACACAGAACAGCAAACATCAAACAAGAATCCGACAAGGACAGAAGCGGAAAAACAAGAGGGAGAAAATAGGGATCCTAATAGAGGGCAAAATAGGGGACCGGTGTGAAAGAGTAAATGAGGTAGTTTAGGAGAAAATGAGAAACAGCTGGGAAGCAGGAAACGGCAACGATAGAGAAGAGAGCGAGAGAGGGAAAGAAAGAGGGAAAGACACCTAATAAGACCAGCAGAGGGAAGTCACAGGGACACGACATGATGATAAAGACAAAACATGAGCATTTAGTCTATTTCCTCATGCTCATCTGATATAACTGTATGGGCAGATGATCTTATCAGATTATTTTGTAATTTTGTTTGTTAGATCCTGTAACATTGTGAAGTATAGAGATTTTTAGAAGTTCCAAAACATAATTATTGACGAAGAAATGGAATCATAAGAAGTTATAGCCATCTGCCAATCCTTAATAGAACTTAATCGATTTTTCGTTCTGTTATTTTTTAAGTTGGTGTGCAAGCAGACGGCACCCGACGGTTACCCGACTTCACAATCTTTTTGCTTGGTAAAAACACTCGTTTCTTTTGACATGCTTTGTATGATCTATAGAGTTGGGCCTCAAGCATAAGCTAGTGACTTCCCTGTTCTCCTGGGTTGGTTGTTTGTTTATGAAGAAGTTCCTACAGGCTTTACTTCAGCCTCCAAACCTTTCCTATTTTTCCATCCTAAACTCTGTCATGAGAGACTTGGGAAATTATACAACCTTTATGGTTTTTTAAGCAGCATCCTGACATTGGGCACTTGAGACCGGAGAGATTGACCTTGTCGCGACAAGGTAAATGTGATCATTTTTTTTATCACAGAGCAGAAGTCCTTTATTGTTAAGCATGGAGACGGTAAGTTTTGTTTTGGGAATGTTTGTTTTGCCAATTTTTCATTATCTAATATACACTGTGTGCATGGTCGAAATGACTATAGAACCAATAGCACATGACGGACAACATGCATGTAAGTAGAGGGCAATAAAAATTGCCCAAATCTAGAAAATGAATTTAATGGGGCCTAGAGTTAAAAAGAAAGTATGTGTTGACATGAAGGATTTAGCTCTCTCCATATGTCCTACTAACCAGATGAATCACAAATGTTTTCTAAAGAGTATTTGAGGGCTCTATGATTCGCGACTTGGGAGCAAGCGGAAGATTTATCCAGTTATCCAAGTAAAGATAAAATCTCCTGAAGTAAACCCAAGTCCCCTTTGGTGGAGTCATGTGTTTCGGGGGCATAACATTTAGTAATAGTAGAGATGTTGAACAAGTATATTACCTGTATTCAAAATAAATAGTCCTTCAGGGTCCTGTAACTTGGTGCTCAAATAATAAATGGGAACATGTTTATTTCCAAAGGATGGCAGCACCTCTTTTTTGTTTGAACTAAAAAAAGAAATATAGCACTGGCACACCCAATCGCTTCAGCATGTTCGGTGAAGATAAATGGGTCCTCCTGTAGCATCGCAATTGAACCCTTTCCATTTTTTAAGAATGTTCGAATTTTTTCTACTCTGACCACATGCCCAGAACTTCCAGGAGATGCCTTTAAATGAACTGTTTATGTTTCAGTAGTGTTAAATTAATAACCTTAACTCAGACTGAGTAGTGCATCCACATAAGAATACATTTTGAACCCCCACGCCGGAGTCCCCAAATGAACGACAGACCCCAAAAACAGTATATACCCTGTTTTCTGTCATGTTGTTAACAGGAAGCCCACTTAAGGAGTTTTTAAGAAGTTTAATTCATGTCCTATATTTGAATAAAGGGGAATATAGCATAATCTATGGACAATGTGGAGTTGATAAATGAATAACCTGATCTTATAGCATTTTCCTAAACATTATTTCGACTCTTGCACTCTATGATGTACCCGAACGACACGACACAATACAGTCACAAGTAGCCCTAAGCCTATACAGTAATCAGTCAAAGTTTGGACAGCCTATCATTCAAGGTTTTTCTTTATTTTTAACTTATATTTCTACATGTAGATATAGTGGGAAGACATCAAAACCATGGAACTACCACATATGGAATATGTAGTAACCAAACAAGTTGTTAAACAAATCCAAAATATATTGAATTAACATGTTTGAATTCTTCCCTTGCTTGATGACAGCTTTTGCAGCAGATCGACTTCGTTGGCATTCTCTCAACCCAGCTTTACCCTGGAATGCTTTTCCAACAGTCTTGAAGAGTCCACATATTGCTGAGCACTGTTGGCTGCTTTTCTTTATCTCTGCCAGTCCCAAACTCATCCCAAACTATCACAATTGGGTTGAGGTCTGATTGTGGAGGCCAAGTCCAATCTGATGCAGCACACTGCCATCACTCTCCTTCTTTGGTCAAATATCACCTTACAAGCCTGAGGTGTGTTGAGTCATTGTCTGTTGAAAAAACAAATGAAAGTCTCCACTAAGCCGCACACAGATGGGATGGCGTATCGCTCCAGACAAGCTGTGTAGCCATGCTGGTTAAGTGGCCTTGAATTCTCAATAATCGACTGACAACGTCACAGTAGCAATAAGCACCCCCGATCACCATCACACATCCCTCCTCCATGCTTCAGGTGGGAACCATTCATGCAGAGATCCTGGCCGTTCACCTACTCTGCAATCTTACAAAGAGCAACGTAGATTAAGGAAGGCAGTAAAAATTACATTATTTTGTCATACCGTGTATATGGTCTGATATAGCCACGGCCTGTAGCAATCTGCAATTAGGGCTCGACCCACCCATGTTGTAATTGGTGAATGTTGTATTTTTTTTTCTCTCAATTTTTGATACTGCCTTTTTTGTTATCATGTTTTTACTCTATCCTTTTAATTCTTTTATTGGTGTGGTGGCACTTTATCTGGTTGTCTATGTTCCCCTGTTAAAGAAAATAACATTTTAATAAAAGATATTACAAAGAAAAAAAAAAACACTAACAAAAAACTATTCACACAATGAAACTGCAAGGAGACAGTCTGAGCCATTGTGGAGAGAGACTTGCCCATATCTCGCCACCAACACCCCTCCTTCTTCTTGTCTCAACATTTTAAATTATACTTCCAAGAATACTATCTTAACACAATAAATTTTAGATCCTTTTCACTGACATACAGCATTCAATAAATCAGCTTAGGCCTATTGCCAAGCGCGCCTACCCAAACTGCAGGCTTCCCAAATAAGGCATAGGCCTACGAGCTTTGATTTTTGAAACAATCCAGTTATTTTTGAAAAGAAGCTAATGATCCTCGAATTTCTCTAGTGGCTCCAGTCATGCTTTCTGGAGAATGTATTTCCATTTGCTTCCCTATTTTGCTTCCCTGTTTTTCATATCATCTTTCTTTCGTTGTCCAGAAGCCAAAGCACAATCCAGTCATATTAGCAACGCCATCCTAGTTGTTACATCTTTAGATTCCAACTTTCTCAAATGGCCGGGTAAATTAAAATCTTTCCCGGGTCACGAAACTTGGTCTGCATGAGTACTCACTGAACATACTTGGAGAGTTCCAGTCAAGCCGTCAAGAATATTGGGCTTTTTTAGATGTATGCGTGACACTGGAAAAAAGATGTTGCTTTACAGAAAAGGTCTAGTCATTAATATTATTCTCCTCTCTCTCGTTATTTTAAATTGATCAATAGTGAGCTTGAAGCCATTGGCTCTGTTGTTTAGGAGAAGTAAATGGAAACACAAACCAATTACAGGTTGATGACACAAGGTTTGGTGTTTGGTTCGGCTAAAG
>NC_036858.1:58179591-58198618 GCF_002910315.2 Salvelinus sp. IW2-2015
GAGGAGATTGCAACAGCAGTGTCCCCAATGAAAAGTGGTAAATCACCGGGTCCGGATTGTTTTCCAACCGAATTTTACAGGACGTTTTTCTGGTCTGCTTTGCCCATTCTTGTCTCGACTATTGCAGAGTGCCTTATACTCAAAAGCTACCACCTAGTCTTTATCAGGCTTCAATTTCATTACTATTAAAGAAAAACAAAGACCCCTGGAATGTGGATCCTATCGCCCAATCTCGCTTTTAAACTGTGATTACAAAATCCTAGCCAAGCTTTTAGCCATCCGTATGGAAGGCTCGCTGCACCAAGTAATACACTCTGACCAGACTTGCTTTGTGAGAAATAGGCATTTGTTTTTCAATATTAGGCGCCTTATGATATACTGTACTCCCCAGCGTCGGAGGACCGAGAGGGTGGTGTCTCACTTGATGCAGAAAAAGCGTTTGAGCGCGTTGAGTGGGATTACCTAACAGCTACCCTTTATAGATTTGGCTTTGGCCCAAATTCATTGCGTGAATTAGATCTTATTTTTCCCCATGGTTCGGTACGGACGATACAACTTGTCCTCTGACTATTTCCTTCGCACGCGGATCCAGACAGGGCTGGTCCACTCTCCCCGTTGGTGTGTTTGCTTTGGCAATCGAACCTCTCGCCATTGCACTAACGCTCTAATGATGCATTCAGGAATAATCAGGACGGGCTCAGAGCAGAAAAGTCTCGCTATATGCGGATGACCTCCTTTTGTTTATCTCTAACCCTGATACCTCATTGCCACGCGCCTTATCTGTTTCTTAAAAAGGTTTGGATCAATCTCAAGGGTACAAGCTGAATCTAGGCAAGAGTGAGCGTTTTCCTGTAAACAAGGCTGCTTTAAAAGTGCTCTTTTCAAGTTCTCAGTTTTAGGATTGTCCGGGATCAATTCACCTACTTGGGAGTTAAAGTGCAAGGAAAATATTCAAATCTGTTTCAGGAAAACTTGGTTGCTCTAGCAGACGGTTTGAACAATCTTTTACTTTTGGAATTCGCTACCTCTTTCTCTTATCGGAAGGATTAATGTCATTAAAATGAGTGTGTTGCCCCAAATTTCTATATTTATTTCAATGTTTACCCATTTTTATTCCAAAATCTTTTTTTATTCACTGGATCAACATTCATGCATTTATTTGGGATAGCAAGGTACCACGGATTGGTAGAAACATTTACAGAAGCCTTAAGTCATTGGGGGGTTTAGCTCTACCAAATTTTCAGACATACTATTGGGCTGCAAATTTCAGAGCCCTTCTGTTACTGGCTGCAGACTGATCCTACTGGCCTAGACCCACTCTGGGTCCAGATGGAGTCTGATCGTGTAAACCTGCTGCACTTTCTTCTGTTTGCTCGTCTCTCCCAGTGTCCCTAGGCAAAAGGTGTGTCAACCCAATTGTAAAGCAGTCTCTTAAAATTGGAAATCAGTTCCGTTTAGCCTTTGGCCTCCGAGGCGTTTCTCTATCAGGCCAATCAATCAGAACATTTTATTTCCTCCAGTCTTTGAATGATGGGGCTTTTGGCATCTGGCACTCACTAGGCCTCTCCCTACTAGCCCAATTTATTCTTTGAAGATACATTTGCCTCTTTGCTCAGCTACAGGAAAGGTTCAACCTCCCCCAATCCCACTTTTTCCGCTATCTCCAGACTAGGAACTTTGTCAGAGCTAACAACACCTGAATTTCCCCATAGGCCTGCATGACAGCTATAGAGAGCATCCTGGAGCTGAACAAGCTTCCTAGGGGCGCAATTTCAGATGTATATGCCAATCATTCATGACTTACAGAACCCTTCTTTGGTGCCTTTAAAGGCTCGATGGGAAAGGATTTGGGGGAGGACTTGGGGAAGACACCTGGGAATCTGTGCTGCGCAGGGTGCATTCGTCCTCTTTTAGCACTAGACACAGCCTCATTCAATTCAAGTGGTTCACCGTATCCACTGGTCTGGGGCCAGACTTGGAAGATATTCTCTGATTTTGATCCTACCTGTGTCAGATGTAAAAATGATAAGCCAGCCACACTGTTGCATATGTTCTGGGGCTGTCATAAACTGTCAGGTTTCTGGGAATTAATATTTTAAATGTTTCTCTGATATATATAAACTGTTATAGATCCCTCTCCTTACAGCCCTTTTTGGAGTACTGCCCATAGGTACCCCCCTGTCAAGTATTCCAGTCGGACACGTTGTTATACAACTCTTTTAGCTAGACGGCTAATACTACAGAATGGAAGATGGCAGTCCCCCCATCTTATAAATATTGGGTGAGAGATGTGTTGTGCTCTCTGAAACTAGAAAAAAATTCTATTCAATTCACGTGGGAACCCCAAACTGTTTAATGAGGCTTGGGCTCCATTCCGGTCTTACTTTAAACAGTCCACCCTCTGATGGCATCCTATTAAAACCAAAATAAGTCTGTATTTGACCCCCCTGTGACTTAGGGTTGGATGAGCATTTCTCTGTGTTTTTTCTGGGGTGGGGTGGGGCATTAAGGTTGATGTGCTGATTGATTGTGACCTGCGGATGCCTTGTTCATCTTGCCCGGGCAGAGACTAAGGTGTGAGCTTGTTTTTCCCAGTTATTTTTATTTTTAAATTTTGTTCACGCCTACATAAAATTATTATTATTCATTTTTTATTTTAAAGCATTGTACACTTTTTATTTTTGGTCCAGTGGATGGTTGGTCTGTGGCCTTGACTGTCTGTGAGTGGTTGCATTTCTCCACCCCATCCCTTGACTGTTTACAGGAACAATGGTGAGGTGTTTGCTCTGTCCCTATACTATAGATTGCCCTTTAACCTTTGTAGCCTTCTGCCTGGTGTGTCTAACTTGTCTAAAGTATGGTATCTTTAAAGCTCTTTTTTTTTTTTTCATGTATTATTTGTATTTTTTCTAGTTGAGTATATTATTTATATTGCTTTGTCTTGTCTGTCTGTGTAAAACTTAATAAACAGAGTTTTCAAAAAAAAAGAATCACTTGCCTCCAACCAAATTAATTAGAATGTTGAAAAAATGTAGTCCAGAACATTTTTGACTTTGTGGCCAGTTGTAAATTAAACAAATACAAGTGTAAACAACAAATGTTTTTTAATGTAAACTTATTTTAGGAGAAACAGTGAATCGTGCATCAGTGCCAATATATTTGGCCACATCTGTATGTTCATAGAGGCAGGTACCTGTCACGCCCTGACCTTAGAGATCCTTTTTATGTCTCTATTTTGGTTGGTCAGGGCGTGAGTTGGGGTGGGCATTCTATGTTTTTGTTCTATGTTGTTTTTTTCTATGTGTTTGGCTGGGTGTGGTTCTCAATCAGAGGCAGCTGTCTATCGTTGTCTCTGATTGAGAACCATACTTAGGTAGCCTTTTCCCACCTGTGTTTTGTGGGTGGTTGTTTCTGTCTTTGTGTCTGCACCAGACAGAACTGTTTCGTGTTGGTCTATTTTTGTTATTTTGTCTTAGTGTTCTGAGTTAAATAAATATCATGAACATGTACCACGCTGCACCTTGGTCCACTCCTTCTTCCTCAGACGAACGTCGTTACAGAACTACCCACCACCAAAGGACCAAGCAGCGTGGTGTAATGGACTCCTGGACATGGGAGGAAATCCTGGACGGCAAGGGACACTGGGCACAGACGGGAGAGTATCGCCGTCCAAAAGAGGAGCTGGAGGCAGCTAAGGCGGAGCGGCGATGCTACGAGGAGTTGGCTCAAGGAGGCGTGCACGAGAGGCAGCCCCAGATATTTTTTTGGGGGGGGGCACACGGGGAGATAGACCTGAGCCAACTCCTCGTGTTTGCCGTGGGGAGAGATTGACCGGGCAGGCACCGTGTTATGCGGTGATGCGCAAGGTGTCCCCAGTGCGCACTCATAGCCCGGTGCGCTACATCGCAGCTCCTCGCATCGGCCGGGCTAGAGTGCGCATCGAGCCAGGAGGAATGGTGCCGGCTCAGCGCATCTGGCCTCCAGTGCGTCTCCTCGGCCCGGGTTATCCTGCACCAGCCCTACGCACGGTGTCCCCGGTTCGCCAGCACAGCCCAGTGCGGCCTGTTCCAGCTCCCCGCACTTGCCAGGCTACAGGGGGTATCCAGCTAGGACGAGTTGTGCTACCTCTGCGCTCGAGACCGCCAGTGCGCCTCCACGGCCCAGTGTATCCGGTGCCTCGGCCAAGGAAGAGGCCTTCTGCATGTCTCCCCAGCCTGGCGAGTCCTGTGCCTGTGCTAAGCCCTAACCCTCCTGCATGTCTCCCCAGCCTGGTGAGTCCTGTGCCTTCTCTCAGAGCCAGGCCTCCTGTGTGTCTCTCCACTCAAGTGGGTGATCCATGGCAAGAACCCTCCAGTGGTGATCCATGGCACGAAGCCTCCAGTGATGATCAATGGCAAGAAGCCTCCAGTGATGATCCATGGCAGAAGCCTCCAGTGATGATCCATGGCAAGAAGCCTCCAGTGATGATCCCATGACACGCGCCTCCAGTGATGATCCATGCAAGAAGCCTCCAGTGATTGATCCATGGCAAGAAGCCTCCAGTGATGATCCATGGCACGAAGCCTCCCAGTGATGATCCATGGCATGAAGCCTCCCAGTGATGATCCATGGCACGAAGCCTCCTGTGTGTCTCTCCACTCCAGTGACGCCCTTCAGTCTGTATCCTCCAGCGACGATCCCCAGTCCGGAGCCTCCAGCGACGATCCCCAGTCCGGAGCCGCCAGAGTCTCCCTCCTGTCCGGAGCCGCCAGACTCTCCCTCCTGTCCGGAGCCGCCAGAGTCTCCCTCCTGTCCGGAGCCGCCGCGAGTCTCCCTCCTGTCCGGGGCCCGCTGCGAGGGTCCCTGCTCCAGAGGCGCCACATGAGTGGGCCAAGCTTAGGTGGAGCGGGGTCCACGTCCGCACCAGAGCCGCCACCGCGGATAGATGCCCACCCAGACCCTCCCCTATAGATTTAGGTTTTGCGGCCGGAGTACGCACCCTTGGGGGGGGGGGGGTACTGTCACACCCTGACCTTAGAGATCCTTTTTATGTCTCTATTTTGGTTTGGTCAGGGCGCGAGTTGGGGTGGGCATTCTATGTTTTTGTTCTATGTTGTCTATTTCTATGTGTTTGGCCGGGTGTGGTTCTCAATCAGAGGCAGCTGTCTATCGATGTCGCTGATTGAGAACCATACTTAGGTAGCCTTTTCCCACCTGTCTTTTGAGGGTAGTTGTTTTCTGTCTTTGTGTCTGCACCAGACAGAACTGTTTCGTGTTGGTCTATTTTAATTTTTTTGTCTTAGTGTTCTGAGTTAAATAAATACCATGAACACGTACCACGCTGCACCTTGGTCCATTCCTTCTTCCTCAGACGAACGTCGTTACAGTACCTAGTTACTATCTTAGTCCTCTTCCTAACTATATGGAACATAAGGCTTCCTACACTGCCATTACAGCCTTGATTTATACAATGATGTGCTGCCATTCAGACCGGTACCATAGAGATGTGGGAGGGCATAGCTTTTTATGTTGTAGTCAACATAAACAAATAAAGAATTCCAGATTTTTCTGGATGTAGTTGCCTTCCTCCTGAAGAGAAAAGAGCGTTCCACAGGATATCCCTCCACAGCAGAGCACATTGGGAAAAGCTCTTTCCTGTTAGTCGAACCGTGTGTCAGGAATGTGGTCCGACTCTGTTGTGTTTTTCCAATCCCTCCCTCAACCCCTCTCTCCATCTTTGTCTTCCCCTCTTTCCATTTATTTTTCTCTCTATCTCCAATCTCTCTACCCCTCTCCCCATCTATCCATCTCCCCCTTTCGACTCCCTCCACCATCTCTCCATCTGTACATCATACTGTATCCTCCACTATATGAAAGATTGCCCCTTGTTATGTAATCAGGGTGATGTGTGGATCTGTATGGAGCTGATGGACACTTCTCTGGATAAATTCTACAAGCAGGTGATAGATAAAGGCATGACCATCCCCGAGGACATACTGGGAAAGATGGCCGTCTCGGTGAGTAGGACTAGGTTCCCAATCCAAATCGTCCCCTGCACCCTATGTACAATCATACTAGTAGAAGTTTCACCATATTGCTTATACCAATCAAATCCTCTCAGATCTCCACAAATGCATAGGGCATAGAGTTTAGGTGATGATTTGGGATTATTTGGTAAAAGCATGCGTTTTCTTTTTGTTCCATCTTTGAAATGCAAGAGAAAGGCCATACATTGAGATAGGATGCTAGGTGTAATTTAGATGTTGTCCACAAGATGGCATCAGTGTGTGCAATTTTTCAGACTGATCCAGTGAAGAATTACATCACTACACAATATTTTGTATCAATATAAATTCGTTGAATTTATGAATGTTCAAGTACATAACTATAGAAAACATACAAAATGATATGGTAATAAACAATTAAAGATTACAGGAATGTCATACATGATGGATCATTAGTATCCCTACAGAATATACACTAACCTTCATACATCTAGATGGCTGGTCGGGGTGGGTGTGGAGCCAGAGACAACAGTGGGGTCAAACTATAGAACCCGGTTCCTACATTTGAATATACAAAATTATGCTACATTTTATCTGTGGGACCCTCAGGATGACAAATCAGAGCAATATTACTGAATTTAAGTACATTATTTACCTTCAGAGTTGAATGTATCAAACCAGTTTCCGTGATAAGTGTTTTGTTGTGGTCTATCCTCAAACAATATGTTTTTGCTGTAATAGCTACTGTAAATTGGATACTGCAGTTAGATTAACAAGAATTTAAGCTTTCTGCCCATATAAGACATGTCTATGTCCCTGAAAGTTGGCAGTTGTTTACAATGTCACATTATTGCATATTGAGCAACAACTGTCCCGGTTTAGGGACACCGGTCCCGTAGAGGTTTTAATTCATATGAGTAGGACTAAAGTTATCAGTCAGCCTAGAGACCAAGATGAATAATACATGGGTTGGTTATGTGTAGGAATATACAGTATATTATGAACATATTGTTGTCAGATCAGTCAGTCTCTAGACCAAGAGGAATAGCCTATTACTGTACGTGGGTATACATGTAGTTGACTAAATGTGTTAATTCATGCTAGATGTTTAATATACTAAGTTTTCATAAATAATAGATGCAACCATATGGATTCCCCAATCTCCTTCTCTTTCTGCTGATGTGTCGGTGTTCTGTTCTAATGTTCTTATGTTCTAATCTCCCTGGTTACAGGTAGTGAAGGCTCTGGAACATCTGCACAGTAACCTGTCAGTGATCCACCGAGGTAACATCACAGAGTTAAATAAAACGTTTTATATTAAAATATGTATATGTTACTGCCAAAACTAAAGGAAACACTTGAGTAAATGATGGATACAAAGTATGCTGTGGTTCCTGAGTTAATTAAGCAATTAACATCCCATCATGCTTCGGGTCACGTTTAAAGTATACGTGTCTCAGTCCCCAGATCTCAACCCAATTGAACACATATGGGAGATTCTGGAGCGGCGCTTGAGACAACGTTTTCAACCACCATATAAACACTAAATGATGGAACTTCTGGAAAAATGGTGTCGCATCCCTCCAATAGAGTTTCAGACACTTGTAGAATCTATGCCATGGTGCATTGAAGCTGTTCTGGCAGCTTGTGGTGACCCAATGCCCTAATAAGACACGATATTGGTGTTTTTATTTTATTTTTGGCAGTTACCTGTATTATGCATCTCTATGGGGTACACCTTAAAACAGTTGGACTAGTGTCCATCCTTTAAAACCATGTCTCACCGAAGGTCAAAGACTCTATTTCTTGTGTCTAAAACCTCAGTGTTCCATGCGTCTGTTTCTGTATTAACATTGCATGTAGTCATTTAAGATGATTGCAGGTTACTAAAATAAAGTGAAAACTGTGCCTAGCCAGRGATCACAGTCCTTCTGAAAAAGTGTTTTGAGGGCTGTTGTCACGCCCTGACCTTAGAGATCCTTTTTATGTCTCTATTTTGGTTTGGTCAGGACGTGAGTTGGGGTGGGCATTCTATGTTTTGTTCTATGTTGTCCTTTTCTATGTGTTTGGCCTGGTATGGTTCCCAATCAGAGGCAGCTGTCAATCGTTGTCTCTGATTCAGAACCATTCTTAGGTATCCTGTTCCCACCTGTGTTTGTGGGTAGTTGTTTCCTGTTTTGTGTTTTTTCACCTTACAGGACTGTTTCGTGTCGTTCACTCTCTTTGTTGTTTTTTTGTCATTCAGTGTTCAGTTTATTTGATTAAATTTACTATGAACACTTACCACGCTGCGTGTTGGTCCGATGATTCCTATTCCTCATCATCAGACGAAGAGGAGAGTCGTTACAGCTGTGTGTTTGAGACTGTTAACTGCTTCCCAGTTCTGTCACTGTGGCTAACTGCCTCAGCAGATTAAATCAGTGATGACCCTGTATCTCTTTCACTTCCGTCACACTCCTCTCTGTCTCTTCCATATCTCTTTCCTCCATCTCTCTCTCTCTCCTCTATATCCTTCCATCTCTTTTTCTCCCCTCTCTCTCCCACAGATGTGAAGCCATCAAACGTATTGATCAACACACAGGGCCAGGTGAAGATGTGTGACTTTGGCATCAGCGGCCACCTGGTGGACTCTGTGGCCAAGACCATGGACGCCGGCTGCAAGCCCTACATGGCGGTGAGTGGGTGTGTGGTAAGAGAGGTATAAGGGTTTTAAAAGATATAGAAAATAGATCTACTAGTCTACTCAGTAAAATCAAACTATAAAGGATTTAGGCTTAACGATGCTCATGAGCCAAAGCGGGTCCCCAAAACTGTTGGACAGCTGTGTACGTCATCCAATTCCTATGATATGTTATGTCCTGCAAAAATGGTATGAAAATAAATACATTTCCTACAATTCACATGACCTATTACGAATTCCAATTCATACAATATGTTACTTTTTATTAATTTTTTTACATTGAACCTTTAGTTAACTAGGCAAGTCAGCTAAGAACAAATTCTTATTTACAATGATGGCCTACACCGGCCAAACCCGGACGACGCTGGGCCAATTGTGCACCACCCTATGGGACTCCCAATCACGGCCGGTTGTGATACAGCCTGGAATCGATCCAGGGTGTCTAGTGACGCCTCAAGCACTGAGATGCAGTGCCTTAGACCGCTGCGCCACTCGGGAGCCCAAATGCTGGCTCAGTGAATAACTGTTTACAGAACAGAGATATAATACATGATGTTCATGTTAATGAATTATTGTACAAGTTTGACTGAGCTGAGCTGACTGCTTGCTGCCTATATGTTTAAGTGCTACATGTCTCTATGTTATGTCATTAGCCATGCCCTTTAATAACCGCAGTTAGCTTTTAACTGCTGTGTGCCCAAACAGTGTGTCCACAGAGCCTTTGATTGGCTGAGCAGTTTTTAGGGCCTGGTAGCACTCAGAGAACAGAATGGGTTGTGTGTGTTTGAGGTACAGATGATGGGGGGAGTTTGGGTCGTCTAGGACAACTAATGTTAGTTTGCGATACTAAAGTGATATTATCCGGGTCTCGTGTATGTGTGTGTGTGTGTGTGTGTGTGTGTGTGTGTGTGTGTGTGTGTGTGTGTGTGTGTGTGTGTGNTGTGTGTGTGTGTGTGTGTGTGTGTGTGTGTGCACGGTTCTGTTCTGTCCCCCAGCCAGAGAGGATCAACCCAGAGATTAATCAGAAAGGCTACAACGTCAAGTCTGACATTTGGAGTTTAGGAATCACTATGGTGAGTCTCTATAAAAAAAATTACTTATGCAGATTATTCATTTATAATAAAAAAAAGTATGATTATTACACTAGTAGGCCTATATTATATTATTTATGAATGCTACAGTAACCACAGATTAAATGTTTTATTTTAGTTTTCCTGGGTGACATTTTGTACATTGCTAGTAATAGTCATAAGTGGAGAAAAAAAAGTAAATTGAATTGAAATTAATTATTGTGCAAATAGAACATGTTTTTCATGTTCAAGAAAGGCCCTGCCTTCTTTCAGTGAGACATGATGACCCTCTACTGCTCTGCTCCAGGAGAGGTGTTACATATTCCTCTCTCTCATTTGCACATCCTAAATTCTGTCACACCCAATAACAGTTTGGTGTCAAAAGAACATGTGATGATCCTCCAGCTGCCAATGGTAGTTTTCAGAAATGTAGCTGTCTAGGGCAGGGGTATTCAACTCTTAACCTCCAGAGACTGCTGGTTTTCTCTTCTACCTGATAATTAATTGCACCTGCCTGGTGTCCAAGGTCTAAATCAGTGCCGATTAGAGGAGAACAATGAAAAAACACAGTGGAACTGGATTCAAGGTCCAGAGTTGAGTTTGAGGGGTCTAATGTCACAAATCACCCAATTTCTGGCGTTTAACGACAGATTCTTTAGCTTAGTGCATTTTATGTACAACAATACAATGCTGCATTCCTATTCATAGGTTGCACCTCCATTACTAGGTCGCGTCATGCCATTGTTTTGAATGTTCTAAAGCCACCCTCTACCGGTGACGCAATACTGGTGCCCTAAAGTCGTGATAATCCCAGTCATTCTGGCCGGAGGCTAACGACTGTTTAGTGTAAATTACACTACAGTGCCTGGCAATACGATTACATTGCTAAAGTAGTCAAATGTTTAGTAGGAAACAACTTTGCCAGCATTATCATGTCAAATTTACTTTCGACATACGTCAATGTTGTCATTAGCCAGCAAAGTTCCTCAAAAATAGCTAGCAATGCTAACTTTAGCTATCTTAAATCAGGTGAACTCTCGATTTTAGCTAACTAGCTACCGTTATACTGCATCGAAAGTCAATCTGGCGACATCAAAATGATGACAAAAGGTTTTACTACAAATTATTTGCCTCTCTTTGAAAAGCATTGTATTTCCAAGCCACTGTAATGCACTTTTGATTAAATGTTCATCAGCGCTCATTGACGATGCATTGAGTAGAATGCTCAGTTGCTCATCAGTATAAAACAAACGTTCAAAATAATATTGTGACGAAACATGCAACCCATGAATAGCCTGCCCTCTAGCAGTGCCCTGTGATATCCTGTGCCCTGTCATATCTCATGCCCTGTGATATCCTGTGCCCTGTCATATCTCATGCCCTGTGATATCCTGTGCCCTGTCAAATATCTCATGCCCTGTGATATCCTGTGCCCTGTCATATCTCATGCCCTGTCATATCCTGTGCCCCCCTCTTCAGATTGAGCTGGCCATCTTGCGTTTTCCCTATGACTCGTGGGGCACCCCCTTCCAGCAGCTGAAGCAGGTGGTGGAGGAACCATCCCCCCAGCTTCCTGCTGACCAGTTCTCCCCTGAGTTTGTTGACTTCACCTCTCTGTGGTATGTTCTCCTCTCCTGTAAAGCTAGCCTGGTCCCAGATCTGTTTGGGCTGTCTTTCCAAGTCTATGGTCGTTGTTATGTTTGTCATGACAGTGACAATTGGATTTGGCAAGATATCAGAAGCAGATCTGGGACCAGGCTTACCTGTACATAATTTAGGCCCTACAAAAGTGTTGTCAATGTCAGTTATGTCAGTATTTTCTTTCTGTACCTTGCCTCGTCTAATTCCACTCAAGGTCTTTGGCTATTGTATGAGTCCTACTTGAGCGCTTGCTGGATTGAGACTCACAAGTGAATTTCTCTTGACAATTTTTCCAGTTGTTGTAATAGCCACAAGCACTTTATGACCAGGACAGAATGTGATGCATGTGCCTGGGTTCCAGAGACTAGGCTACCCTCTGTGGAATGTGACTAAATAGGCATTCTCACCAGCCTGTTATGTCTACCGCGCACTGTTAGGTCTCCACACCAAATATTTAATATCTACTCATGCCGTTTTTCCCTTCACACAACCCTAAAAGGTTTTACATTTGTTTTACATGTAGGCCTACAGTGCAGAAGATAAATTACATTTTCCCACCATAAAACCTTGCTAATGGGTCATCTTGGTCTGTTGTGTTGTACAATGTAGGCCCTAGTTTTTCGGTTTTATGGCGGTCCGAAATGGAAACCTATTACCTACAGCAGAGATGAGCAACTTTGATCTGGGTGGGGGCCACAAAAAATCTGAACTCATGAGGGGCCGGGACTAGCCTTTTGGGAGCCCCCACCTTGCGAGCAAAACATTTTAGCAGCCTCCCTCTCGACAGCGGAGAGAAAAAAATGTAAGCTTTAAAGTTAATTTCCTGCATTTTGACACGAGGTGTAGAGAAAATGTTGCCATTTTATAGCAAGTTTGCTGCAATTCTACACTTTTGCCATGGGGCAGAGAGAAGATTTAGCAATTTTATAACTCATTTCATATTTCTACTCATTGTGCCATGGAGCAATGATAATTTGTTTCAGTTTTACAGCTAATTTCTGGCAATTCTACTCATTTTCCATACTGCTATAAAAAATGTTTGCAGTTTTGAATATGATATCTGAGTGAGAATGATTAATAAAATCAATGGGGGCCCCCCCCCCGATCAGTAATTTGACCATGATTACTAGAAGTTTAGTTAGCTGGCTAGATGAATTTACCAATCTTTGGGTTTTTACTCCGTTGACGTGTCCGCTTGCAGCTGATTCAATCTGGAGTAGAGTGGAGTGGGAGACACATTACCAGATATGAGTCATCTAACAGTATCTCTATATGAATCATAGACATTGCAGTTGTAATCCTTTCTCTCATTGCCCTTTTCATTCCCAGCTTAAAAAAAAATTCCAAAGAGCGGCCAAACTACCCAGAACTCATGGTGAGGGTTTTTTTTTAACTTTGGAGATGTCTTATTATTTAGTTACACACTTTATTTTCAACTCTAAGAAATGTTCAATACAAAGTGAATGTGACCATGCCCTCTTCCATTACTAACAGTTGGCCACTAGATGGCAGACTTAGTCCAGTAATAATTTATGTTTTGTAATAATCTCCCCACTTAATTTATATCCAATCAATGCTATTGATTATATATCAAACTTTTGTTGAGTATATTATTTATACTGTATTTGATTTTACATGAATCACTTAAATTGTCTCTTCTCATTTATTTTCTTATCTTTTCTTCTCTTCATCCCAGCAACATCCCTTTTTCATCTCCCACGAATCCAAAGAGACTGACGTGGCTTGCTTTGTCAAGGTCATCCTCGGGGACTGATAAGCAGCCCCGCTCCCTGATCTAAGACAACGCTCTGACCAATTGCCACAGGGGGAGGCGGGCCTTACAAAAAAAGCACCAATCCCAAACCCTGTTACCTGCGGGACTCCAACGCCTCCCGAGTTCCCGACCCCTCCCTCTGGCACAGATGCAAATGGACAGTAGAGGAACTCCGAGGAGATGAATGAGGAGAATGATGCCCAACCATGTTGGAGGAATGAGGAGTTAGCCTTAAGGCCTCAAGGCCCTCACATATTAGATATAGGCAATGGGGCAACGTGTAATTTACTGTTGTTTTGAGGATTGGAGGGCCGGGCCATGTGTAATCTGGATGATTTTAACTATGTGAAATGCGACTCCCGCCGACTCTCTAATTTTGTCCCACCCTTGTTACTGTACGAGACCCACTGCTCAAACAGTGATTTGAAAGTTAGTGAATTTAGGAACGTGTGGATTATGCCCTGTGCTATTGGTCAATCTCTAATATATATTTAAACCTGGTGTGAAAACATAAAACAACTAAAAGTGATAAATATACATATGTATAATCTAAATGTTTGTATTTTACTCAAAGAAAGTTGAATTGGTTTACTAATAGACTGCACATGTACAGAACATATCTACTATATAATGGGTGGGTTTCAGTCCCCTTAGATAAACAGATAGTTACAGAGAGATTCAGATTCTATGACTGTCCAATGGTTGAGCTGTAGACCGGTAGACAGGCTGGAGGCCTCAGTCAGAACTGCAATGGGTTCTTCAAAGGAAGTTACTGCAGTTTGCTCTTAACTGCTCTCTAATGTTGTGGGCTGTGTGTTTGGGAGGGTGGGTGGAAGCCTTCCATGCATGTGTTGTGAGATATATGTGGGCGATGTCATTGTTGTGGGAGGGGTACATCTATTCCTTCCTAGTCACTTCCTGAATATTCTTCTGTTCAACTCGAATAGAACTGGAGATAAGTTATACAGTTATTATTATTTTAAAGATATATAGCTTATTTATTTATACTGATGAGATACAGTATACTCCAGTGTGCTTATTTTATTAACTGCTGTTTTCCCTTTGAAAACTTTACATTAACAATTGAAAACTTTACATTAACAATAGAGAAATGTCTTATTTTACTGTTTGTGTGTATTTGTTGTGTGTCACACTTGACAGGTAATGCTTTACTGAAACAGTTACTCATAACGCAAGCCTTATACACTGACTATACATTAAGGACACCTGCTCTTTCCATGACAGACTGACCAGGTGAAAGATATGATCCCTTATTGATGCCACTTGTTAAAATCATTTCAATCAGTGTAGATGAGACAATTGAGACATGGATTGGGCAAGACAAAAGGTTTAAGTGCCTTTGAACGGGTTATGGTAGTAGGTTCCCGGGGGCGCACCGGTTTGTGTCAAGAACTACAATGCTGCTGGGTTTTTCACGCTCAACCGTTTCCCATGTGTATCAAGAATGGTCCACCCCCCCACCACCACCCCCTCACCACTGTGAGAGGCATTGGAGTCAACATCGCCAGCATCCCTGTGGAACGCTTTTGACACCTTGTACGGTCCATGACCCGACGAATTGAGGCAGTTCTGAGGGCAAACGGGAGGGGGGGTGCAACTCAATATTAGGAAAATGTTCCTAATGTTTGGTATACACAGTGTATGTGCTGCTCTAAAAAGTCAGAAAACAAAAACTGTATTGGTATTGGTGGTCTCATCTTTATTTACTCAGCATGTGTCCATTTCTGTCCAATTGAGTAATTTCTGAACAATATTTAGGGGACCCCTTTTGGCTCAAGCGCACCACAAGAAGCAAACATAATGTATAGTCTCTTTTGTGCAGTGTCAGCCCCTCCACATTTCTCTACATTATCAAATGTACTATACCGGCTTAAACGCTGCAGGATTATATAGATTCAACATTAGCTTGCATAGGTTACATAATTAAAGTTTTCTGCGCTTAACCTCTCCCCCACACTTACCAAAACTAACAGGGTCAGCCCCTCCACATTTTTATATATCATCAAATTTACAGTACCTTCAGAATGTATTCATTCACACCCCTTGACTTTTTCCGCATTTTGATGTGTTACAGCTTGAATTTAAAATGGCTTGAATTAAGATTTATTTTTGTAACTGGTCTACACACAATACCCCGTAATGTCAAAGTGGAATTGTGTTTTCCCAAATTTGTACAAATTAATACAAATTAAAAACTGAAATGTCTTGAGTCAATAAGTATTCAACCCCTTTGTTATGGCAAGCCTGCATAAGTTCATGTAACGGTCCGGGTGGGGTCCGGGTGGGCCTCATTCATGGTGGCGGCTCGGGTGCGGGACGTAGACCCCACTCTACCATAGTCATTGCCCTCTTCAAGGGCCTCTTCAGAGGGACGACCCTCGCCTCCGACCTAGGGTCTAAGATCCTAATTAAAGGCCCCACTGGACTGAGGGGCAGCTCCGGACAGAGGGGCAGCTCCGGACAGAGGGGCAGCTCCGGACAGAGGGGCAGCTCCGGACAGAGGGGCAGCTCCGGACAGAGGGGCAAGCTCGAACAGAGTGGCGGCTCCGAACAGAGGGCGGCTCCGGACTGGCGGGCGGCTCCTGACTGGCAGGCGGCTCTGGCGGCCCCTGACTGCGGCTCTGGCGGCTCCGACTGGCAGGCGCTCCTGACTGGCGGGCGGCTCCTGACTGGCGGGCGGCTTCTGGCGGCTCCTGACTGGCGGGCGGCTCTGGCGGCTCCTGGACTGGCGGGCGGCTCCTGACTGGCGGGCGGGCAGCTCCTGACTAGCTGGCGGCTCCTGACTGGCGGCTCCTGACTGGCGGGCGGCTCTGGCGGCTCCTGACTGGCGGGCGGCTCCTGACTGGCGGGCGCTCCTGACTGCGGCGGCTCTGGCGGTCCTGACTGGCGGGCGGCTCTGGCGGCTCCTGACTGGCGGGCGGCTCCTGACTGGCGGGCGGCTCCTGACAGGACAGACGACTGGCTCTGGCGGCTCCTGACTGGCAGGCGGCTCCTGACTGGCGGCGCCTGACTGGCAGGCGGCTCCTGACTGGCGGGCGGCTCTTTACTGGCGGGCGGCTCCTGACTGGCGGGCGGCTCTGGCGGCTCCTGACTGCGGGCGGCTCCGACTGGCGGGCGGCAGCTCCTGACTGGCGGGCGGCTCCTGACTGGCGGGCGGCTCTGGCGGCTCCTGACTGGCGGCTCCTGACTGGCGGGCGCTCCTGACTGGCGCGCGCCTCTGGCGGCTCTGGACTGGCGGGCGGCTCTGGCGGCTCCTGACTGGCGGGCGCTCTGGCGGCTCCTGACTGCGGCTCCTGACTGGCGGCGGCTCCTGACAGGCAGACGACTGGCTCTGGCGGTCCTGACTGGCGGGCAGCTCCTGACAGGACAGACGACTGGCTCTGGCGGTCCTGACTGGCGGGCGGCTCCTGACTGGCGGCGGCTCTGGCGCTCCTGACTGGCGGCGGCTCCTGACTGGCGGCGCGTTCCTGACTGGCGGGCGGCTCTGGCGGCTCAGGACAGACGGGCGGCTCCGACGTCTCAGGACAGACGGGCGGCTCCACGGCTCAGGACAGGCGGGCCGGCTCCGACGGCTCAGGACAGAAACGGCGTACCGGAGACCAGACACGCTGAGCAGGCACAATACGCCCTGGCTGGATGCCCACACTCGCATGACATTTTCGGGGGGCTGCCCTATAGCGCACCGGGCTATGGGCACGTACTGGTGACACCGTGCGCTTAACCGCATAACACGGTGCCTGACCAGTAACACGCTGCTTATAATAAGCACGAGGAGTGAGCTCAGGTCTGCTACCTGGCTTAGCCACACTCCCCGTGTTTCCCCCCAAAAAAATATTTGGGGGGCTGCCTCTCGTACCTGTCGCTCTGCCGTGCTGCCTCCTCATATAGCCGCCGCTCAGCTTTCGCTGCCTCCAGCTCTGCTTTGGGACGGCGACATTCCCCAGCCTGTGACCAGGGTCCTTTCCCATCCAGAATCTCCTCCCAGGTCCAGGAGTCCTGCGATCGCTGCTGCCCGATACCACGCTGCTTGGTCCTTGGTTGGTGGGTGATTCTGTAACGGCTGTCGTCCTCTTCTTCCGCTGAAGAGGTGTAGCAAGGATCGGACCAATACGCAGCGTGGTAGGTGTCCATGTTTTAATAGGGAAAACTGAACACGAACACAAATACAAAAACAATAAACGTGAACAAACCGAAACAGTCCCGTGTGGCACAAACACTGACACAGGAAACAATCACCCACAAAATACCCAAAGAACATGGCTGCCTAAATATGGTTCCCAATTAGAGACAACGATAAACACCTGCCTCTAACTGAGAACCAATCTAGGCAACCATAGACTTACATAAACACCTAGAATGAACACAACCCCATAAATCTACAAAAAAAACCTAGACAGTACAAACACCCTAGACGAGACAAAAACACACAAACCACCCTCGTCACGCCCTGACCTAACCAAAATATTTAAAGAAAACAAAGAATACTCAGGTCAGGGCGTGACAGTTCAGGAGTAAAAATGTGCTTAATTTATTTTTTCTCATTCTGTGTGCAATAGTAGCTTTTAACATAATTTTTTTATGACTCTCATCTCTGTACCCCACACATGCAATTATCTGTAAGGTCAGTCAGCAACCTCCACTGCTTTCAGCACGACAATGACCTAAAACACAAAGCCAAATCTACATGAGTTGCTTACTAAGAAGACAGTAAATCTACTTGAACATTTTATGGCAAGACCTGAAAATGGTTGTCTAACAATGATCAACAACAAATTTGACAGAACATTTTAATTTTGAATAGAATAATGGGCAAATGTTGCATAATCCAGGTGTCAGGTTTTGGCCAGGACTGTTTGGTTTTGTTCACTAGATGTCCCCCTTGCACCTTTTTTGTACCTTTTGTTTTTCTTGCCCTAATTATTGTTTGCACCTGTAAGTCATTCCCTTGTTAGTATTTAAACCCTGTGTGTTCCTTAGTTCCTTGCTCAGTGTTTGTATGTTAGCACCCAGCCCCAGCCTTTGTGAACATTTTTCTCTTGTTGGATTTTCCAGAGGTTCTCTGGTTTTGTTCTCGTGTATTTTTGGATTGGTCTTTTGAGGTTTGTTTTTTCCCTTGCTGTTTTTACCACTTTGTGGATTTTCTTTTGTATTTTGGAAGATATCTATTTTTTTATTAAACCACCATCTCTAGTACTGCTGTGTCTGCCTCATCTTCTGGGTTCTGCCAATTATTAGTGACTGTTTCTCGCACCGGGTCCTGACAGAAACACTGAGCCATTAATATGAACCCAGAGGCAGCCAGTACCCAGGACTTTTTTTCCCATGCTGTCCCACCACGATGGGACTGTCCAACGTCACGAAGCTGCTCTGGTTCAGCAAGAGGCCTTACTGGCTGGACATTCTCAACTTCTGTCGGAGATGATGACTTCCATAAAGCAGATTTCTGATCAACTTTCTCCTGCAACCGCTTCTGCTCCAGTTCATCAGATTCAAGTGCCCGTGGCAGTTAACCCCCTGGCTGAACCTCGTCTGCCGCCTCCCCAACGGTTCTCAGGTGATCCGAGTGTTTGTAAGGGGTTTTTCACCCAATGTTCTCTCTCCTTCGAGCTGCAACCCTCGTCGTTTCCCACCGACCGGTCCAAGATAGCATARATCATCACCCTGCTGTCAGAAAAAGCCCTAGCCTGGGCTACTGCTGTGTGGGATGCCCAAAGTCCCTGCTGTGCCAGCTACTCTACCTTTGCTGAAGAATTCAAGCGAGTGTTTCAAGGTCCTACCAGCGGTCCTGACTCAGCCAAACAGCTCCTGACTCTCCGCCAAGGTCGGCGCAGCGTGACGGACTATGCCATCCAGTTCC
>NC_036858.1:58202363-58205689 GCF_002910315.2 Salvelinus sp. IW2-2015
GTTCACTAGATGTCCCCCTTGCACCTTTTTTGTACCTTTTGTTTTTCTTGCCCTAATTATTGTTTGCACCTGTAAGTCATTCCCTTGTTAGTATTTAAACCCTGTGTGTTCCTTAGTTCCTTGCTCAGTGTTTGTATGTTAGCACCCAGCCCCAGCCTTTGTGAACATTTTTCTCTTGTTGGATTTTCCAGAGGTTCTCTGGTTTTGTTCTCGTGTATTTTTGGATTGGTCTTTTGAGGTTTGTTTTTTCCCTTGCTGTTTTTACCACTTTGTGGATTTTCTTTTGTATTTTGGAAGATATCTATTTTTTTATTAAACCACCATCTCTAGTACTGCTGTGTCTGCCTCATCTTCTGGGTTCTGCCAATTATTAGTGACTGTTTCTCGCACCGGGTCCTGACACCAGGTGTTGAAAACTCTTAAAGACTTACCCAGAAAGACTTCCAGCTAACATGTATTGACTCAGGTGTGTGAATACTTATGGAAATTAGATATTTATTTATTTTATTTTCAATACATTTGCTAATATGTATACATATGTTTTCACTTTATCATTATGGGTTACTGTGTATAGATATGTGAACAAAATGCAATAATCCATTTTGAATTCAGGCTGTAACACATCAATAGCCTACATCAATGCAAATGCAATCGAAAATCACATGAAATAGTATCATGCTTTAAAATCTTGCCTCACTGTGATTGATCAATTTGAAGAAAGAAGTTCAACAAATTGTGGATTAAGTCAAGGGGTATGAATAGTTTCTGAAGGCACTGTACCTACTTGGACTGCAGTATCATATTAACTCGCCACGTGCTTGCATAAATTGCAAATGTAGCTGTTAATGCACTTACCCTCTCAAGCCCAGTCTACTAGATTGGGAAAGGGGGATACCTAGTCAATTGAATGCATGCGACTGAAATGTGTCTGCCATAATCAACATCCACAGCACCCAGGGAACAGTGGGTTAACTGCCTTGCTCAGAACAGATTTTTAAGTCTTGCGTTCACTAGTGGCTTGATGCTGTGGCAAAAACTATACAACTAATTTACATGAGATTTCAAAAACATTTCTGAAACTAGTCTAGTTTGATGGAATCCTTGGTTGTTGCATTTTGTTCTTGTGGTGGCTGAAATTGTATAGTAGGTCAATGTCCATTACTATTGTGCTGCTTTCGTAGAGTGACTGGCAGGATGGATGATGATTTTGAGTCTCTGCTATTATGCAAGCACTCTCATGTCATCAATATGAAAACTTGAATTGTTATGATCCAACAGAATGGGAAGGCAGGGTATTACTATGGCTGTTGTGGTAACCATATTACTGCCACACCGGCAGTCATGAGTCATGACCGCAGTGATATTCTATGTCACCATTGAGTCACAGTAATCTCTTATGCACTCTGGACATGCGTTGGTAGTACCCAATTCACTAACCACGCTAATGGCCTGGTACTCGGCGCTCTGTTGTCCCTCTAACACAGTGGTGTCAAACTCATTCCATGGAGGGCCTAGTGTTTGCTGGTTTTTGGCCTTTCAATTAAGACCTAGACAACCACGTGAGGAGAATTCCTTACTAATTAGTGACCTTAATTCAACAATCAAATACAAGGGAGGAGTGAAAACCCACAGTCACTCGGCCCTCCATGGAATGAGTTTGACACGTGCTCTAACCACTCTGACATCAATGCAAATGCAATCAAATGCAATCAAATCAAATATTCTAATCATCTTATTTGTCATGTGCCGAATTCAACAGTGAAATGCTTACTTACAAGCCAACAATGCAGTTTTAAGAAAATACTTTTTTTTCTCTTCTTTTTTTTAAAGTATGAGATAAGAATAACAAATATTTAAAGAGCAGCAGTAAATAACAATAGTGGGGCTATATAAAGGGGATACTGGTACAGGGTCAATGTGTCAATGTGCGGTGGCACTGGTGTCGAGGTAATTGAGGTAATTATGTACATGTAGGTAGATCAAACACATCATCAAAATAGTATCATGCTTTTACAACTCACCTCACTGTGATTGATCAATTTGAAGAAAGAAGTTCAACAACAGGTTGAAACTGAGTGGAAAACATGGTCGTGGTGGATGTTGTTTCAAAACCTAACACAACGAAAGGGAGAACGCTTTCTACGGTGATGATTAATTCAAAACACCCCTACTATTGGAGCTTATGCATACGCATAGGCCTATATATGAACCCAAGTCCGGGAGAAAAAAACTGGTTCATTGGACTGATTAATTGTGCAGGGCGGCTAACATTTAGCCTACAATTATAGTGAATTTGATTTTGAGTGGCCTTTTCATAATTAATAGGCTGATACATTGCTTTAGCTGCAGAATATCTCACTACTGTATGTTTCCATCTCCTTTCTCGTCTTCATTACTTTCTCGAACGCACAGAGTGGCTGTCAACAATTTAATGAAATATGTTACTATCAATGTTCCCGAACAGATTTCACTTGGTTTCCCAAATTAAGCACTGAGTAGCTGCAGGAACAGGGTTGGAGAGCCCATGGCACAGTGCTCAAACAGTGCTTGATGCGTGGAATGAAATATGTGTTCTTATAAGCCCAGACATTTCTGTATTAAAAACTCAAAACAACGTTTTAAATGAGAATAGGCTATTGGTCTGAAGCCCGAAATAGAAAGGAAATTCACATGAGCACCACAATGCCTATTCCACCCATGCTCTACCAAGGTTTTCCAGCACAAAGCTTTGACATAATACAGTAGCTATGTTGGTATTGTACTTTAAACTATGTGTAGGCAGGTGGCCTAAGATTCAAACCTCCCACTCCGTTATAAAACCAGAGTAGCTTACGAAGTGCATATGGGTGATGTCTATTTCCCCTGCCCCTGTTCCTGCCCGTTTGATAATGGGCCATTCTAAACTAATATGACATTTTAGTAAAGACAAGATTAAATTGAGTATAGTCTGATAAGTGAACATTTGTTTCTCTTGTTGGATTTTATTGAGGTACTCTGGTTTTGTTCTTGTTTATTTTTGATTATTCTTTTGAGGTTTGTTTTTTCCCTGCTGTTGTTACCACTTTGTGGATTTTCCTTGTGTCTTAGAGGATATACATTTTTTCTTGTGGATCTGTCGTCTGTAGTCTGAGGCAAGGCCGTTCAGACTTCCACGTCACTTCCTCTTGAATTTGCAGACGTGTTGCTGTGCGTTTTGTTGCTGTGCGTTTTGTTGCCAACTTTACTTTGCTAGCTTTGCTTTGCTAGCTGACAACTTTACGTTTTTTTTTTCTTTTTAATTACCGTTTATATTTTTAGTTTTTCCATCACAACTTTTTTCCCTCATT
>NC_036858.1:58208931-58245840 GCF_002910315.2 Salvelinus sp. IW2-2015
CAAACTTTCTTCACTCGGACGCTTTATCTGGACATGGTTCGTCAGCACCTTCAACAGCCGAAGCTAAGTAGTAACATTAACATGATGTCTTCTAATTGCATTCGCTGTACTCAATAATATACAGGAGAATGATCGCCTTACGGCGAGGATAGCTGTGCTGCAAGCCCAGCTTCAGACGCAATCGTTAGGCAAGGGTAATTTCAGTGTAGGAAAGTGTGAAACAGCGTCTGTGCCACCAGTAAGTACAGATAGTAACGTTAGTATAAATCCCCCCGCACTGTCCCGCAGCCGGACAATTTTCTCATGGCTTCTGGAGGGAAATGCTGTTGGAATGCTCAACCGGTGTCGCTCATTCAGCCGACAGAAACTTTCAACCGGTTTTCCCCATTGAGTAGCGAGTCGGAGTCTGAGGCCGATTCTCTCTTGTCTCTACTCCTCCCGTTACGGGGTCTGAGACGCCGAAGGCTCCCACCATTAGCTCTGACAAATTGAAAACCCTAGTCATTGGCGACTCCATTACCCGCAGTATTAGACTTAAAACGAATCACCCAGATCATACACTGTTTACCAGGGGCAGGGCTACCGACGTTAGGCTAATCTGAAGATGGTGCTGGCTAAAGCTAAAACTGGTGAGTGTAGAGAGTATAGAGATATTGCATCCACATCGGCACCAACGATGTTAGGATGAAACAGTCAGAGGTCACCAAGCACAACATAGCTTCAGCCTGTAAATCAGCTAGAAAGATGTGTCGGCATCGAGTAATTGTCTCTGGCCCCTTCCAGTTAGGGGGAGTGATGAGCTCTACAGCAGAGTCTCACAACTCAATCGCTGGTTGAAACGTTTTCTGCCCCTCCCAAAAGATAGAATTTGTAGATAATTGGCCCTCTTTCTGGGACTCACCCACAAACAGGACCAAGCCTGACCTGCTGAGGAGTGACGGACTCCATCCTAGCTGGAGGGGTGCTCTCTCTTATCTACTAACATAGATAGGGCTCTAACTCCTCTAGCTCCACAATGAAATAGGGTGCAGGCCAGGCAGCAGGCTGTTAGCCAACCTGCCAGCTTAGTGGAGTCTGCCAATAGCACAGTCGGTGTAGTCAGCTCAGCCATCCCCATTGAGACTGTGTCTGTGCCTCGACCTAGGTTGGGCAAAACTAAACATGGCGGTGTTCGCCTTAGCAATCTCACTAGGATAAAGACCTCCTCCATTCCTGCCATTATTGAAAGACCTCACATCTCAAAATAGGGTTACTTAATGTTAGATCCCTCACTTCAAAGGCAGTTATAGTCAATGAACTAATCACTGATCATAATCTTGATGTGATTGGCTGACTGAAACATGGCTTAAGCCTGATGAATTTACTGTGTTAAATGAGGCCTCACCTCCTGTTACACTAGTGACCATATCGCCCGTGCATCCCGCAAAGGCGGAGGTGTTGCTAACATTTACGATAGCAAATTTCAATTTACAAAAAAAAAAATGACGTTTTCGTCTTTTGAGCTTCTAGTCATGAAATCTATGCAGCCTACTCAATCACTTTTTATAGTTACTGTTTTAGGCCTCCTGGGCCATATACAGCGTTCCTCCTGGATTCCCTGAATTCCTATCAGACCTTGTAGTCATAGCAGATCATATTTTAATTTTTGGTGATTTTAATATTCATATGGAGAAGTCCACAGACCCACTTCAAAAGTCTTTCGGAGCCATCATCGACTCAGTGGGTTTTGTCCAACATGTCTCTGGACCTACTCACTGCCACAGTCATACTCTGGACCTAGTTTTTGTCCCATGGAATAAATGTTGTAGATCTTAGTGTTTTTCCTCATAATCCTGGACTGTCGGACCACCATTTTATTACGTTTGCAATCGCAACAAATAATCTGCTCAGACCCCAACCAAGGAGCATCAAAAGTCGTGCTATAAATTCTCAGACAACACAAAAATTCCTTGACGCCCTTTCAGACTCCTTCTGCCTACCCAAGGACGTCAGAGGACAAAAATCAGTTAACCAACCTAACTGAGGAACTCAATTTAACCTTGCGCAATACCCTAGATGCAGTTGCACCCATAAAAACTAAAAACATTTGTCATAAGAAACTAGCTCCCTGGTATACAGAAAATACCCGAGCTTTGAAGCAAGCTTCCAGAAAATTGGAACGGAAATGGCGCCACACCAAACTGGAAGTCTTCCGACTAGCTTGGAAAAACAGTACCGTGCAGTACCGAAGAGCCCTCACTGCTGCTCGATCATCCTACTTTTCCAACTTAATTGAGGAAATAAGAACAATCCAAAATTTATTTTTGATACTGTTGCAAAGCTAACTAAAAAGCAGCATTCCCCAAGAGTGCTGTTTGGGGTTTTAGGCTGGGTTTCTGTACAGCACTTCGAGATATTAGCTGATGTACGAAGGGCTATATAAAATAAACTTGATTTGATAAGTGAAAATATGATCACTTGATGATTAAACAGGGTGTGCAGCCTGAGGCAAGGAACAGAGCACAAGCTTTTTTTTGCGACTTTCTCAAATCATCAATAGCCTATAGTTGCATCATGCAGCCCACATATACTTTGATTTCTAAAGTTTCCAAAATAACTCAAAATCTAGCATATATGACCTGTTTAAAATTATCACTATTACGCTGAGCATAGCCACTTCATATGCGCACTCGCATATAAAATCATATAATATAAAAAAAGGCACAGGATTTATAAGCATATCTTGTCTGCTAAATTAACCATCCTATAGTCTATGGCATGGCGCACAGCCAGATAACATACAGTAGGCCAATTTATAATCTACTCTTCTGAAATACATTTTCTTCATAACATAATGCATCTTTAGACCTGCCTAAAATAAATAATGGATGTATTGTGATGGTGTAAATTAAATAGATTTATTTGACTTGTTTAAATGTAGATGTTCAAAGGGTGCGCATCAGCAACTTGTATGTGTGGAGGCCTGGAGATACTAAACGTGTTTATGTTAATTAACGATCAATTACAGTGAGACTGGCAGTAATTTGCATGACAGTAATCGGCTGACAAAATTTCATGACAGCAACAGCCTTAGGTATTATTGCATTTCAAAAATGAAATACACAGTTCTCTGTCAAGACATTGTTACCAGGTTGTCAGTTTGTGCTTTTTTTAAATACATTTTTTATTTCACCTTTATTTAACCAGGTAGGCTAGGTGAGAACATGTTCTCATTTACAACTGCGACCTGGCCAAGATAAAGCAAAGCAGTGCGACACAAACAACACAGAGTTACACATGGAATTAACAAACATACAGTCAATAATATAATAGAGAAAGTCTATATACAGTGTGTGCAAATGAGGTAGGATAAAGGGGGTGAGGCAATAAATAGGCCATAGTGGCGAAATTATTACAGTATGGCAAATTAAACACTGGGGTGATAGATGTGCAGAAGATGAGTGTGCAAGTAGCGGTACTGGGGTGCAAAGGAGCAAAATAAATAACAATATGGTGATGAGGTAGTTGGATGGGCTATTTACAGATGGGCTATGTACAGGTGCAGTGATCTGTGAGCTGCTCAGACAGCTAGCTGGTGCTTAAAGCTAGTGAGGGAGATATGAGCCTTCAGTGATTTTTGCAGTTCGTCCCAGTCATTGGCAGCAGAGAACTGGAAGGAAAGGCGGCCGCAGGAGGAATTGGCTTTGGGGTGACCAGTGAAATATACCTGCTGGAGCGCGTGCTGCGGATGGGTGCTGCTATGGTGACCAGTGAGCTGAGATAAGGCGGAGCTTTACCTAGCAACGACTTATAGATAACCTGGAGCCAGTGGGTTTGGCGATGGATATGAAGCTAGGGCCAGCCAATGAGTGTCACGGCTGTTGAATGAACTGGACATTTTCTTATTATTTAAAAAAACGCAGAACAAAACAAACACTACAAAACAAACCGTGAAGCTAAAGGCTATGTGCCATAAACAAAGTCAACTTCCCACAAAGACAGGTGGGAAAAAGGGCTACCTAAATATGGTTCTCAATCAGAGACAACGATAGACAGCTGTCCCTGATTGAGAACCCTACCCGGCCAAAACATAGAAATACAAATAATAGAACATAGAATACCCACCCCAACTCACACCCCGACCAAACCAAAATAGAGACATAAAAAGGTTCTCTAAGGTCAGGGCGTGACAACGAGAGCATACAGGTCGCAGTGGTGGGTAGTATATGGGGCTTTGGTAACAAAACGGATGGCACTGTGATAGAGTGCATCCAATTTGATGAGTAGAGTGTTGGAGGCTATTTTGTAAATGACATCGCCGAAGTCAAGGATCGGTAGGATAGTCAGTTTTACTAGGGTATGTTTGGCAGCATGAGTGAAGGATGCTTTGTTGCGAAATAGGAAGCTGATTCTAGATTTAATTTTGGATTGGAGATGTTTAATGTGAGTCTGGATGGAGAGTTTACAGTCTAACCAGACACCTAGGTATTTGCAGCTGTCCACATATTCTAGTCAGAACCCTCCAGAGTAGTGATGATGGACGGGTGGGTAGTTGTGGGCAGTGATCGGTTGAAGAGCATGCATTTAGTTTTGCTTGCATTTAAGAGCAGTTGGAGGCCACGGAAGGAGAGTTGTATGGCATTGAAGCTCGTCTAGAGGGTAGTTAACARAGTGTCCAAAGAAGGGCCAGAAGTATACAGAATGGTGTCGTCTGCGTAGAGGTGGATCAGAGAATCACCAGCAGCAAGAGCAACATCATTGGTGTATACAGAGAAAAGAGTCGGCCTGAGGATTGAACTCTGTGGCACCCCCATAGAGACTGCCAGCGGTCTGGACAACAGGCCCTCCGATTTGACACACTGAACTCTGTCAGAGAAGTAGTTGGTGAACCAGGCGAGGCAGTCATTTGAGAAACCAAGGTTGTTGAGTCTGCCGATAAGAATATGGTGATTGACAGAGTCGAAAGCCTTGGACAGGTCGATGAATACAGCTGCAGAGTATTGTCTCTTATCGATGGCGGTTATGATATCGTTTAGGACCTTGAGCGTGGCTGAGGTGCACCCATGACCAGCTCGGAAACCAGGTTGRATAATGGAGAAGGTACAGTGGGATTCGAAATGGTCGGTGATCTGTTTGTTAACTTGGCTTTCGAAGACCTTAGAAAGGCAGTGTAGGATAGATATAGGTCTGAAGCGGTTTGGGTCTTGAGTGTCCCCCCCTTTGAAGAGGGAGATGACTGCGGCAGCTTTCCAATCTTTGGGGATCTCAGACGATACGAAAGAGAGGTTGAACAAGCTAGTAATAGGGGTTGCAACAATTTCGGCGGATCATTTTAGGAAGAGAGGGTCCAGATTGTCTAGCCCTGCTGATTTGTAGTGGTCCAAATTTTGCAGCTCTTTCAGAACATCAGCTATCTGGATTTGGGTGAAGGAGAAATGGGGGAGGCTTGGGCGAGTTGCAGTGAGGGGTGCAAGGCTGTTGACCGGGGTKGGGGTAGCCAGGTGGAAAGCATGGCCAGCCGTAGAAAAATGCTTATTGAAATGCTCAATTATCGCAGATTTATCGGTGGTGATAGTGCTTCCTAGCCTCTGTACAGTGGGCAGCTGGGAGGAGGTGCTCTTATTCTCCATTGACTTTAGTGTCCCAGAACTTTTTGGAGTTAGTGCTACAGGATGCATATTTCTGTTTGAAAAAGCTAGCCTTTGCTTTCTTAACTGCCTGTGTATATTGAGTCCTAACTTCCCTGAAAAGTTGCATATCGCTGGGGCTATTCGATGCTAATGCATTACGCCAAAGGATGTTTTTGTGCTGGTCAATGGCAGTCAGGTCCGGAATGAACCAAGGGCTATATCTGTTCCTGGTTCTACATTTTTTGGAAGGGGCATGCTTATTTAAGATGGTGAGGAAAGCACTTTTAAAGAACAACCAGGCGTCCTCTACTGACGGAATGAGGTCAATATCCTTCCAGGATACCCGGGCCAGGTCGATTAGAAAGGCTTGCTCGCTGAAGTGTTTTAGGGAGCGTTTGACAGTGATGAGGGCTGGTCGCTTGACCGCAGACCCATTACGGATGCAGGCAATGAGGCAGTGATCGCTGAGATCCTGGTTGAAGACAGCAGAGATGTATTTGGAGGGCAGGTTGGTTAGGATGATATCTATGAGGGTGCCCGTGTTTACGGATTTGGGGTTGTACCTGGTGGGTTCATTTATAATTTGTGAGATTTAGAGCATCTAGCTTAGATCGTAGGATGGCCGGGGTGTTAAGCATGTCCCAGTATAGTTCACCTAGCAGCACGAGCTCTGAAGATAAATGGGGGACAATCAATTCGCATATGGTGTCCAGGGCACAGCTGGGGGCGGAAGCTGGTCTATAGCAAGCAGCAACGGTAAGAGACTTGTTCCTGGAGAGTAGAAGCTCAAATTGTTTGGGCACAGACCTGGATAGTATGACAGAACTCTGCAGGCTATCCCTGCAGTGGATTGCAACTCCGCCACCTTTGGCAGTTCTATCTTGTCGGGAAATGTTATAGTTAGGGATGGAAATTTCAGGATTTTTGGTGGTTTTCCTAAGCCAGGATTCAGACACGGCTAGGACATCCGGGTTGGCAGAGTGTGCTAGGGCAGTGAATAAAACAAACTTAGGGAGGAGGCTTCTAATGTTAACATGCATGAAACCAAGGCTTTTAAGGTTACAGAAGTCAACAAAATGAGAGTGCCTAGGGAATGGGAGTGGAGCTAGGCACTGCAGGGCCTGGATTAACCTCCACATCACCAAAGGAACAGAGTAGGATAAGGGTACGGCCAAAGGCTAAAAGAACTGGTCGTCTAGTACGTTCAGAACAGAGAGTAAAAGGAGCAGGTTTCTGGGCACGGTAGAATAGATTCAAGGCATAATATACAGACAAGGGTATGGTAGGATATGAATACAGTGGGGGTAAACCTGTGCATAGTGTGACGATGAAAAAATATTGTCTCTAGAAATATAATTTAAACCAGGTGATGTCACCACGTGTGTGGGAGGTGGAACTAAAGTGTTAACTAAGGCGTATTGAGCAGGGCTAGAGGCTCTAGAGTGAAATAAGGCAATAATTACTAACCAAAACAGCAATGGACAAGGCATATTGACGTTAGGGAGAGGCATGCATAGCCGAGTGATCATAGGAGTCCAGTGAGTGGCTTCAGGCAGCTAGCGTGCCGGGGATAACAAGCTAGCAGAAGGGCTTTTGAGGGACGTCGCGACGGAAGAAAGTCTGTTTTGGCCCCCTCGTGCTGTTATGTCAGCAGACGGATCAGCAGGGCTCCGTGTGGTAAACCAGGCCAATTGGCAAAATAGGTATAGTGGCCAAAGAATTTGTCCGATGGGCCTCTTAAGCTAACAGTCCAATGTGCTCTAGACATCTAGCTGGCCGCGGCTAGCAGGCTAGCGGATGGGCATTCAGGGGACGTCGCGACGGAGGAGCCAGTTGAGAGACCCCCTCGGGCGAATCACGTCGGTAGTACAGTCGTGATGGGTCGGTGGGGGTCCAGGCCAGTCGACAAAATAGGTATCGAAGCAGCTAGCTAGCTGCGATGATCTAGGTGAAAAAAAGCAGTGTGTCCTGCTTTTGAAACTTCCAACAGTGCTTTAAGTAAAATAGTTATATTATTTAAATGTTGCTTAACGAGATTACAAAGATACAGAATTACAAACTGCATACATTCATACCTGTATTCCTGTCTCAAAGACCCAGATTTGAACATGTTGTAAATTAGTGTTAGGGCAGCTGTGTTCTCTGTGCCACCTTGGTGTTTAGTCCCACTTTTCTCTTATCTGTTGCTGCACCTTTCTTTCAGCTCTCTAACTTTGCCGATAACTTCTTCATTGAGGAAAATGTACTTACTATGATTGTGATATGTGGTTGTCTCGCCTAGCTATTTTAAGATGATTGCACTGTATGTCGCTCTGGATAAGAGCATCCGCTAAATGACTAAAATGTAAATGTCTCACTACAATCACAGACTCCATACCTTTCATTACCAGACCCCCTGCATCCCACAGTAGTGGACCTATTGTCCTTCGCCTCTTGGCATGACAGGTGCTGTGCCATCAACAAACATGATTGCTAGGATCTGCTCACCCACAATGTGGCACTGATTTTATCCCAGCACTGTTCAAAAGAATGTCTCTTTTGAATGGTGTTCCACTGTTAGCAACTTAAAGCCCATCCTCTTCCATAACTGTTACTGTAAAACGGACAATGTTTTATTATATTAGATTAGACTAAAGATGGATTATAGGACCACAAGATATAAGTCATAGGTCGTACTTTTTATTTAGCACAGACATAAATACTTATTTTGTAATGGACAGGCAGTCCAAATCTGATATTCTTTTCACTAATTGCTCTTTTGACCAATCAGATCGGCTCTGAAAAAGATCTGATGTGATTGGTCAAATACGAATTAGTGGAAAAAATATCAGAATTGGGCTGCCGATCTAAACGCAACCTAGGTGTGTCCAGTAATCTCCACCCATCTTCTCCAATTCTGAAACAGTCCCATCATTCCAGCTTGCTATTTTTTTGAAGTATAGCTTTTAACTCTACATGCACGCATGCACACACACACTCCCTATCTCTCTCATACACACACACTGACCACTGTGAGTCTTGTGACCACCCACTGATGTCCTGGCCGGGTCCCTTTAGTTGCATTTAGACAGGCAACCCAATTCTGATCTTATTTCCACTAATTGGTCTTTTGATCAATCACATCAGATCTTTTCACTTCAGATCTTTTTTAGAGCTGATCTGATTGGTCAAAATACCAATTAGTGGAAAAAAATATCAAAATTGGGCTGCCGGTTTAAACGCAGCTTAATAGGCCCAGTCTCCTCTCTATTCATCACACACACCCTCATTATCACTCTGATTAAATTAACCAGTGGGTCATAGAGCTGGTTTGTAAAGCCAGGGAACACGTGAGTTCAGGCTGAGGACAGGAAATCTAAGTCGGGGACATTTTGTCTGTGGCCACCTATTATTTCGGGATAGACTCTTAACATCAAATCAAACAGCTGGCCAGCGCCCACGCAGGATGGGGAATATTTGGTTCTGTGCCAAGATTAGTGCCCTGATTCGGTGATTAAGGGCTTGTAGAAGAACACAGGCAGTTAGTAATTACGTCCCCATCTGCTAGTCTCTTTTACAGTGGCGATTTTAGCATGTAAATCTTGGTGGGTCAAACAAAGCCAGCAAAGCCACAACACAACACTAAAGAATACATTAATTGCACTATAACGGTGACAAACGGTGCCCACAAACTGTTAGGGCCTACATAAAGCTGTCCCAACAGCAGAGCTTTCTTAAACTGCAGATGGACAATGGAATGAATCCTTACCACTGCTACACCTGGCTATCAACGTAGCCTTGTCTGGTGGCGAAACAGTTCATTCAGCCTCAGTTATTCCCTTTGAAAAAAAACTGTAACTGATATGGCTGACTTGCTTGAACAAATGTGGTTTATACTGACAATTAAGATGTACAAACTATTGCATAAGTGAACAACAAGCGGATAAGTAATTTCAATTTTCAATCAGTAATTTCAATTAACACATTCATGAGCAAGCTTGGATGGACGTAGTCAATTTTAAAAAATTCAGCACTTTTGAAATGTACAGCAACATAATTCAGAACATGGGCTGTTTTTACAGTATTCTCCCTGTACACCAAGTCAAAACCATAAGATAAATTACAGGTGACATATAAGCAGACAATGAAAGCTCTTAAAATATTTTAGGATTACATTTCTCTAAAACAGGCTATAGGCTACATGTGCACCACCTAGTAAGAACAGTAGGCTAAGTTATGAGGGGGAAAGGGACCAAATAATTAGGGTGAGGCACATGGGCTACTAACAGCTTACTAAACAACATAAACTTAGTATTACTTTCTTAGCTTCAGTATACATATCTCCCTGGCATGTTACATCATTTATGCAGCAGCATACAATACATGTTTGGACCTGGCGTGACAGTCCTTCTTGTGGACAGATTTTGTCATCAAACTTTGTCATCAAAGTCTGGCATTCTCTGGATTTATAGTGCTTTCAAAACAACTGGGAACTTGGGTCAACTGGAAAATAAGGTCGAATCATGATGTTAGTGATCTTCAGGTCGGAGCTCTAGAAAGAGTCCAGAGTTCCCGACTTGGTTTTCCGAGTTGGATGAACATTCAAAACATATTTTGACAGTCAGAGCTAGTTTTTTTCAGAGTTCTCAGTTGTTTTGAAGTCACTGAAGTCTGAGATTTCCCAGTTCCAAGTTTCCAATTGTTTTGAACGGGGCAGAAGTCATGCTGGATTGACAGCGTGGGCAATGTTTTCAAATTTTTCTGACCCATGGTGTGTTGTAAGTAAATGTTTATCCTTTTAAGCTTGGAAAAAAAGAACTTAAACCCAGACTTGGAGCACACACCCACTCCACTGAATAGCAGGCTAGTGATTGCTTGGCAAAGCTTGCAGTAAGCCACTGATTCCTTCTAACTTCTCATTGTTGAATTTGCAATTTCCAACGTGTTGTGTAAAGTTTATGTCCAATGGCCGATGAGGATGACTGCTTTCAAGCTTGCTAGCTAAGATTTTGAAAGTATGATGTTGACATGATCAGTCCAATCAAAGCTATGGTAGATATAACGTGATTTGATGTCATTTTTTCTTTGGAGAATGACATTGAGACATCTTGGATGGGTACTTCTCATGTAAATCTATGGCAGCACCTATGGCTTACATTTTTGAGCTCTCACCATAGATTTTTTAGTGACGTAGTGTCCTCATGAGTGACAGAACACTCAGGCAATCACGGCGCAACTACCAACCCCTACGCTCCATATTTTCCGCTGGCCACCCCACCACCACAGAAAGCACTGAGCTAGGCTGAAACACCTGCATTTTTTGAGCTGCCTTACTCAAGAAAGCAAAAATGAGACCATGTTTGTATGAGACTTTATTAACTCAATGATTTTCTTCTTTTTTTTACCTTGTTTGCAAATGGATATGTGACACGTATTAGTGCCAAAATAACATTTGAAACAGGCAACAACAACAAAATATCAGAAGTTTGCATATACCTTCGCCAAATACATTTAAACTCAGTTTTTCACAAGTCCTGACATTTAATCCATTTAAACACTCCCTGTCTTAGGTCAGTTAGGATCACCACTTTATTTTAAGAATGTTAAATGTCAGAATAATAGTAGAGAGAATGATTTATTTCAGCTTTTATTTCTTTCCTCACATTCCCAGTGGGTCAGAAGTGTACATACACCCAATTAGTATTTGGTAGCATTGCCTTTAAATTGTTTAACCTGTACCACCCCCCCGTTCCGCTAGCGGAACTCCTCTCACATTCCACTGAAAAGGCAGAGCGCGAAATTCAAAAAATATTTTTTTAGAAATATTTAACTTTCACACATTAACAAGTCCAATACAGCTAATGAAAGATACAGATCTTGTGAATCCAGCCAACATGTCCGATTTTTTAAATGTTTTACAGGGAAAACACAATATATATTTATGTTAGCTCACCAACAAATAGAAAAAAGCACAGACATTTTTCACAGCACAGGTAGCAAAATCAAAATCAACCAAACTAACCTAGAACAAACCAAAGAAACCAAGAAACAACTTAATCAGATGACAGTCTTATAACATGTTATACAATAAATCTATGTTTTGTTCGAAATGTGCATATTTCAGGTATAAATCATAGTTTACATTGCGGCTACAATCGGAAATTGCACCGAAAGCAGCCAGAATAATTACAGACACCAACGTGACATACCGAAATACTCATCATAAAACATTTCAGAACAATATATGGTGGATAGCTAATGAAAGAGAAAGATCTTGTGAATAGAGACAATATTTCCGATTTTTGAAGTGTTTTACAGCGAAAACACCACATATATTTATGTTAGTTCACCACCAAATACAAAAGACAGACAGACATTTTTCACAGCAACGGTAGCATGCAAGTAGCATGCACAAAGCTAACCTAACTAACCTAGAACCAACCTAAATAACCTAGAAAAAACTCCCTCAGATGACAGTCCTCTAACATGTTACACAATAAATCTATGTTTTGTTCGAAAAATGTGCATATTTTAGCTATAATCAGTTTTACATTACTGCTACCCATCATAGCTACCATCATAGCTACAGTCAGAAATCGCATGGGAGTAGCCAGAAGTAATTACAGACACCAACGTCAACTACCTAATTACTCATCATAAAACATTTCAGAAAAATATATGGTGGATAGCTAATGAAAGACAAATATCTTGCGAATACAGCCATATTTCCGATTTTGAAGTGTTTTACACGCGAAAACACAATATATCGTTATATTAGCTTACTACAATAGCTACACACAGAAGCATTGATTCTAGTCAACGCTAGCGATAGCACAGTTCGACAGATATATGAAATAGTTCCCAAATTGGGTCTTATCTTTTGTTGATCTTCCATCAGATGTTCTCCAAGGGTCCTTTGTTCAGAACCGTCTTTATTTGGAACCAGAACGAACGATTTCCCTCTTGAATTAGCAAGCACACTGGCCGTGCTGTGCTAACCTCTCCGTCTTGACAAAATTCTTGCGTCGCATCACGTCTAAAGTCCAGAAACATTTCAATAATATAATTAAAGTATATTGAAAAAAACATACTTTAGGATGATATTGTGACATGTATCAAATAAAATCGAAGCCAGAGATCATATTCACCTATAACGACGGTTTTCCAGGAGGCTACTCCAGATCCACTTCGCGCCTTCCAAAAAAAATAAAGTGCGCACTTCTCACTCCAAGAGGTTGTATACAACCCCTGAACGAGATAATCAACTCATTTCTGCTCTCACTTCCGCATGACACCCAGGGGAAGGCGTATGACGTGTTTCTACAGTCATAAGTGACATGCCCTTTTATAGACAAGGTCTTAAAGAGAGACTTCGCATTAGGAAATCTCACTTCCATAGGAAAATGTCTGTAAAAGAGTTCTGTTTCACTTAGAGAATAATTCAAACGCTTTTACAAACTAGAGACTGTTTTCTATCCAATAGTAATAATAATATGCATATTGTACGAGCAAGAATTGAGTACGAGGCCGTTTAAATATCATACGATTTTCCCCAAAAGTGAAAATAGCACCCCTGGTCCTCATCAGGTTTTAACTTGGGTCAAATGTTTCGGGTAGCCTTCCACAAGCTTCCCACAATATGTGGGTGAATTTTGACCCATTCCTCCTGACAGAGCTGGTGTAACTGAGTCAGGTTTGTAGGCCTCTGTTTGCACCGCTTTTTCAGTTCTGCCTACACATTTTCTATAGGATTGAGGTCAGGGCTTTGTGATGGCCACTCCAATACCTTGACTGTGTTGTCCTTAAGCCATTTTGCCACAACTTTGGAAGTATGCTTGGGGTCATTGTCCATTTGGAAGACCCATTTGCGACCAAGCTTTAAATTCCTGACTGTGTCTTGAAATGTTCTTCAATATATACACATAATTTTCCTGCCTCATGATGCCATCTATTTTGTGAAGTGCACCAGTCCCTCCTGCAGCAAAGCACCCACACAACATGATGCTGCCACCCCCGTGCTTCACGGTTGGGATGGTATTCTTCGGCTTGCAAGCCTCCCCTTTTTTCGTCCAAACATAACAATGGTCATTTTGGCCAAACAGTTTATTTTTGTTTCTTCAGACCAGAGGACATTTCTCCAAAAGTACGTTCTTTGTCTTCATGTGCAGTGCAAACCCGTAGTTTGGCTTTTTTATGGCGGTTTTGGAGCAGTGGCTTCTTCCTTGCTGAGCGGCCTTTCAGTATGTCGATATAGGACTCGTTTTACTGTGGATATAGATACTTTTGTACCTGTTTCCTTCAGCATCTTCAAGGTCCTTTGCTGTTGTTCTGGGATTGATTTGCACTTTTCGCCACAAAGTACGTTCATCTCTAGGAGACAGAACGCGTCTCCTTCCTGAGCGGTATGACTGCTGCGTGGTCCCATGGTGTTTATACTTGCGTTCTATTGCTTGTACAGATAACGTGGTACCTTCAGGCGTTTGGAAATTGCTCCCAAGGATGAAGCAGACTTGTGGAGGTCTACAATTGTTTGGGGCTGATATCTTTCGATTTTCCCATGATGTCTTGCAAAGAGGCACTGAGTCAAGGTAGGCCTTGAAATACATCCCAGGTACATCTCCAATTGACTCAAATTATGTCAATTGCCTATCAGAAGCTTCTAAAGCCATGACTCAGCACAAAGTAGACGTCCTAACCGACTTGCCAAAACTATAGTTTGTTAACAATTAATTTGTGGAGTGGTTGAAAAAACAGTTTTAATGACTCCAACCTAAGTGTATGTAAACTTTGATTTCAACTGTGTGTGTGTGTGTGTGTGTTTGTGTGTATATACATTGGGGAGAACAAGTATTTGATACACTGCCGATTTTGCATGTTTTCCTACTTACAAAGCATGTAGAGGTCTGTAATTTTTATCATAGGTACACTTCAACTGTGAGAGACGGAATCTAAAACAAAAATCCAGAAAAATCACATTGTATGATTTTTAAGTAATTAATTGCATTTTATTGCATGACATAAGTATTTGATCACCTACCAACCAATAAGAATTCCGGCTCTCACAGACCTGTTAGTTTTTCTTTAAGAAGCCCTCCTGTTCTCCACTCATTACCTGTATTAACTGCACCTGTTTGAACTCGTTACCTGTATAAAAGACACCTGTCCACACACTCAATCAAACAGACTCCAACCTCTCCACAATGGCCAAGACCAGAGAGCTGTGTAAGTACATCAGGGATAAAATTGTAGACCTGCACAAGGCTGGGATGGGCTACAGGACAATAGGCAGCAGCTTGGTGCGAAGGCACAACTGTTGGCGCAATTATTAGAAATGGAAGAAGTTCAAGATGACGGTCAATCACCCTCGGTCTGGGGCTCCATGCAAGATCTCACCTCGTGGGGCATCAATGATCATGAGGAAGGTGAGGGATCAGCCCAGAACTACACGGCAGGACCTGGTCAATGACCTGAAGAGAGCTGGGACCACAGTCTCAAAGAAAACCATTGTAACACACTACGCCGTCATGGATTAAAATCCTGCAAGGTCCCCTGCTCAAGCCAGCGCATGTCCAGGCCCGTCTGAAGTTTGCCAATGACCATCTGGATGATCCAGAGGAGGAATGGGAGAAGGTCATGTGGTCTGATGAGACAAAAATAGAGCTTTTTGGTCTAAACTCCACTCGCCGTGTTTGGAGGAAGAAGAAGAATGAGTACAACCCCAAGAACACCATCCAACCGTGAAGCATGGAGGTGGAAACATCATTCTTTGGGGATGCTTTTCTGCAAATGGGACAGGACGACTGCACCGTATTGAGGGGAGGATGGATGGGGCCATGTATCGCGAGATCTTGGCCAACAACCTTCTTCCCTCAGTAAGAGCATTGAAGATGGGTCGTGGCTGGGTCTTCCAGCATGACAATGACCCGAAACACACAGCCAGGGCAACTAAGGAGTGGCTCCGTAAGAAGCATCTAAAGGTCCTGGAGTGGCCTAGCCAGTCTCCAGACCTGAACCCAATAGAAAATCTTTGAATGGAGCTGAAAGTCCGTATTGCCCAGCGATAGCCCCGAAACCTGAAGGATCTGGAGAAGGTCTGTATGGAGGAGTGGGCCAAAATCCCTGCTGCAGTGTGTGCAAACCTGGTCAAGAACTACAGGAAACGTATGATCTCTGTAATTGAAAACAAAGGTTTCTGTACCAAATATTAAGTTCTGCTTTTCTGATGTATCAAATACTTATATCATGCAATAAAATGCAAATTAATTACTTAAAAATCATACAATGTGATTTTCTGGATTTTTGTTTTAGATTCCGTCTTTCACAGTTATAAAAAATTACAGCCCTCTACATGCTTTGTAAGTAGGAAAACCTGCAAGATTGTCAGTGTATCAAATACTTGTTCTCCCCACTGTGTATATATATATATATATATACACTACCGTTCAAAAGTTTGCGGTCACTTAGAAATGTCCTTGTTTTTCAAAGAAAAGCAAAAAAAATTGTCCATTTAAATGACATCAAACTGGTCAGAAATACAGTGTTGATATTGTTAATGTTGTAAATGACTGTTGTAGCTGGAAATGGCAGATTTTTTAAATGGAATATCTACATAGGCGTACATAGGCCCATTATCAGCAACCATCACTCCTGTGTTCCAATGGCACATTGTGTTAGCTAATCCAAGTTTATCATTTCAGAAGACTAATTGAACATTAGAAAACCATTCTGCAATTATGTTAGCACATCTGAAAACTGTTGTTCTGATTAAAGAAGCAATAAAACTGGTCTTCTTTAGGCTAGTTGATTATCTGGAGCATCAGCATTTGTGGTTTCGATTACAGGCTCAAAATGGCTAGAAACGAAGACCTTTCTTCTGAAACTCATCAGTCTATTCTTGTTCTGTGAAATGAAGGCTATTCCAATGTGAGAAATTGCCAAGAAACTGAAGATGTCGTACAATGCTGTGTACTACTCCCTACAAAGAACAGAGCAAACTGGCTCTGACCAGAATGGAAAGAGGAGTGGGAGGCCCCGGTGCACAACTGAGCAAGAGGACAAGTACTTTAGAGTGTCTAGTTTGAGAAACAGACGCCCCACAAGTCCTCAACTGGCAGCTTCATTAAATAGTACCCGCAAAACATCAGTCTCAACGTCAACAGTGAAGAGGTGAACTCTCCAGAATGAGTTCCTCGGTCCAGTGTCTGTGTTTTTTTGCCCATCTTAATCTTTTCTTTTTATTGGCCAGTCTGAGATATTCACTGTATATAGATTTTTCTATTGTGTTATTGACTGTACGTTTGTTTATCCCATGTGTAACTCTTTGTTGTTTTATCTTGGCCAGGTCTCAGTTGCAAATGAGAATTTGTTCTCAACTGGCTTACCTGGTTAAATAAAGGTGAAATAAAAAAATAAAATATCACTTTTTCTTTGCAACTTTTCAACTCTGCCTAGAAGGCCAGCATCCCAGAGTCACCTCTTCACTGTTGACATTGAGACTGGTGTTTTGCAGGTATATATATTTATATTTGATGTTTTAATTATTATTTTTTATTTTGTTTGCTAAACAGGTGGGGCTCCAAACAAGTGGGGCTATGCCTGAATGACTGGTCATCACTGCTCTTTTAGCTGGCCAGTGCACTTGAGATTTGGTTCTGGTTTCCGAGATTGGTTGACAACCACGTGAAAACAAATGGGACTCTTCACTCAAATCAAATCAAGTTTATTTTATATAGCCCTTCGTACATCAGCTAATATCTCGAAGTGCTGTACAGAAACCCAGCCTAAAACCCCAAACAGCAAGCAATGCAGGTGTAGAAGCACGGTGGCTGGGAAAAACTCCCTAGAAAGGCCAAAACCTAGGAAGAAACCTAGAGAGGAACCAGGCTATGAGGGGTGGCCAGTCCTCTTCTGGCTGTGCCGGGTGGAGATTATAACAGAACATGGCCAAGATGTTCAAAATGTTCATAAATGACCAGCATGGTCAAATAATAATCAGGAATAAATGTCAGTTGGCTTTTCATAGCCGATCATTAAGAGTTGAAAACAGCAGGTCTGGGACAGGTAGCACGTCCGGTGGACACTCATGTTGCATGTGTTTCTTATATCTCGTCAAATACCATTCTATGTCAAGAAATCTATGCTTGATGCTGTTTATCTTTTAAATTAATCTTCGAACACTGAAAAGCTTTAATATCTTTAGCATCATATAGCTTGCATATGGTGAAAGGAAGTTTCAGCTCAGCCAATGTTAGGGGCAGTTTGTTTGGTTACTGTTTGAATTTACTATTGGTATAGTTTCAAGTGGTGCTGTTGAAGTTGATTGAAAGTACATATGTTATTTATGTGCATAAGAGGTTGCGGACAGTTTTTTTGTCATATTTAAATGTCTAGTGGATTGTCAGATGAGAAGAGAGGGCTCCGTTTTGTTCTGACCGTATAGATTCTATAATATAAATTCTGGCTTATGTCGGACAGTTGCGTTGTCGGACAATTGCGTTGTACTCTACTTATGCTGTGATTGAATATGTGTGGGGGGGAGGGGCAGTGCTATCTTTATCACCACTGTTCCTGCACTGAGCTGTATTTTACGGGAAGATATCACCAGTCACATGTCTTACACACACACACACACACACACACACACACACACACACACACACACACACACACACACACACACACACACACACACACACAGGGAGCCTGATGTGCAATGAAAGGATGATTACCTTTCTCTCTCTCTCTCGTGTGTATAGGAGTGTCCGTGCGTGTGTGTTCACATCTGTGTGAGTGTGTCTCAGTTCACGTCTGTGATTCTATTTGTGTGCTGGTTAGTAGTACCCACATGCTGTTGAAATTGCCACCCTGTGTTTGTCCTTGTGGCAGGATGTCACAGTGGAAAATATGTCCATTCGATTATATGTCCTCGTTATCATTTCCCACTGTCTGATGATTCTTCCTGGTTTCTGACTTTGGGAGTTTTTTCCAGCTGTGTCTTTTGGGACTTTGTGGTTGGTAAAGTGTGAATTCTCCTTTCGGGAATTGGAGGGTTGGTTATTAATGAAAAAGGTCAGAGGTCACCGGTCAGATAGGTAGAGATGAGTCGTTCTGAATGGTCAGAAACTAAGAATCATAGGAAGTAGTACTTGTCATCATCTTCCTCAGCCTCTTCCTCCTCAGAAAACCGGTGACATGATGACATCCCATTCAAAAACTGGAAATGAAATGCTTTTCGTCAGTCTGTAGTTTCCCCCATTGTTTATGTTTGTCTCTATGGAATAAATAATGTATCTGTCAAGGAGAAGAAGCTGTTGTCTTCTCTATACACTTAAAGCCCTTTCTTCAGAAGCTGTAAATCAGTCATGAGCAACATCATGGTGTAATGTTCTGTTATTTATTTGCTGGACTATATCAAGTGTAAATCTGTCGTGTGTGTCTGAGAAGTGTGGGATTTCATGGAAATGGATGCTTGAATACTATGCTTTTGTTTTCACACATTATTGCACAAAACTTTTGCTTGAATGTCCCGCGTTAAGGTGAGCTGTGTAGCCATCAGATTCACTGTGTTGTAATATGGAAACTTGTGTAACTTTAGAGCTTAGCGTCTCTCTGAGGCTGATGGATACCTGTATGCAGGTACATGCAGCTGTGCTTGACTTAGAACGTCGCTGTGTTGAGCTCTTTTGTGGGGAATTCAATTCAAGCCATGATATAAGGGCACGAGGTGAGACCCAAATGCAGACACAGGAGGCAGATGGTAGAGCTCCAATATTTATTATATCAAAGGGAGTAGGCAAAGGCAGGTCGGGGACAGGCGAGAGTTCATAAACCAGGTCAGAGTCCAAACAGTACCAGAAGATAGGCAGTCTCGAGTTCAGGCCAGGCAGGGGTCAGAAACCAGATCCGAGTCCAAAACAGTACAAGGGGATAGGCAGACTGGTAGTCAGAACAGGTAGAGTGGTCAGGCAGGTGGGTTCAGAGTCAGGACAGGCAAGTGTCAAAACCAGGAAGGCTATAAATAATCAGAGACTGGGAAAAATAGGTGCAAGGAAAAACGCTGGTTGACTTGGCAAACAAGACAAACTGGCACAGAGGGACAGGAAACACAGGGATATATACAACAGGGATAATAAGCGACACCTGGAGGGGGTGGAGACAATCACAAGGACAGGTGAACCAGATCAGGGTGTGACACAGGATTGTGTTGGTGGGAGTGAGACTAAGGGTGGGTGGACGGGTCCTTATTGTCAATGCTGACTGGTCTCAGAAAATATATTTTGCAGAGAAGGTTGCAAATGCAACTGTAAGTAAGGAAGTGGGGGGGGGGGCATGTATTTGATTGTTTTGTTGCATGATGGGTGGGTGGGCAGGAGTTAACGTGGCAACAGATGCCTCCGGTAAGACAAGGCGTGGTGGCATGTGTCTATTTGTAAATAACAGCTGGTGCATGAAATCTAATACTAAGGAAGTCACGAGGTAGAGTATCTAATGATAAGCTGTAGACCACACTATTTACCAAGAGAGTTTTCATCTACAACAACAAGCTGTATAACGCCATAAGCAAACAAGAAAATGCTCATCCAGAGACTGCGATCCTAGTGGCCGGGGACTTTAATGCAGGGAAACTAAAATACGTTTTTGCCTCATTCCTACCAGCATGTTAAATGTGCAACCAGAGGGAAAAAAACTATAGACCACTATTTACTGCACACACAGAGATGCGTACAAAGCTCTTCCTCGCCCTCCATTTGTCAAATCTGACAAGCAAAAATTAAATCAGGAACTACCAGTGACTCGCTCAATAAGGAAGTTGTCAGATGACAAAGATGCTAAGCTACAGGACTGTTTTGCTAGCACAGACTGGAATAAGTTCCGGGATTCCTCCGATGGCATTGAGGAGTACACCACGTCAGTCACTGACTTCATCAATAAGTACATCGATGACATCGTGTCACGAGAATTTTGCTATCTCTATGGTTGAACTCAACTATCACTCAAGCTTTGACCAATTCCCAGAGGTTGTAAGGCTCTGGTTAATGAAGATTTAGACAAAGTCTGAGTCTGCAATAGATCAACACTTTTTTCAGAGAGCGCTCTGCCCCTCAAATGCAGAGCCAGTATTTTTATACACATACACACACACACAATTTCTTATCATAGGCTACTCCCTGCTTAGACAGGCACGATAATTTTTTCCCACTACCCCCATACATAGTTATCTCATCTCACAGTTGCTCCCTGCTTGCATAGCTACAAAATAATACAATGCCCTAGTTATAATTCTAACCAAGCTACACACATCTTCAGATTATATTCTTATGATTCTAACACATTTCACACGGTTATACAGTTTCAGGGTGGAATACTTTAGTCATTATCTTAAACATACAAATTATTCGTTCACATCGTGCCCACAGTGACCGTACGCACATACCCCAACCAGGATGCTTATAAGAAATCCCGCTATGCCCTCCGAAGAACCGTCAAACAGGCAAAGCGTCAATACAGGACTAAGATTGAATCGTACTACACCGGCTCCGACGCACGACGGATTTGGCAGGCTTGCAAACTATTACGGACTACAAAGGGAAGCACAGACGCGAGCTGCCCAGTGAAACGAGCCAACAAGACGAGCTAAATAACTTCTATGCTCACTTCGAGGCAAGCAACACTGAAGCATGCATGAGAGCATCAGCTGTTCCGGACGACTGTGTGATCACGCTCTCCGTAGCTAATGTGAGTAAGACTTTTAAACAGGGCAACATTCACATGGCCGTAGGGCAAGACGGATTACCAGGATGTACATGTGCTGACCAACTGGCAAGTGTCTTCACTGACATTTTCAACCTGTCCCTTGCAGTACACGTCCTGGTAATCCGTCTGGCCCTGCGGCCTTGTGAATGTTGACCTGTTTAAATGTCTTACTCACATCGGCCTCGGAGAGCGTGATCACACAGTCTTCTGGAGCAGCTGGTTCTCTCATACATGTTTCAGTTATTTGCCTCGAAGTAGTTTAGCTCGTCTAGTAGGCTCGTGTCACTGGGCAGCTCTCGGCTGTGCTTCCCTTTGTAGTCTGTAATGGTTTGCAAGCCCTGCCACATCCAACGAGCGTCAGAGCCGGTGTAGTATGATTCGACCTTAGTCTTGTATTGACTCTTTGCCTGTTTGATGGTTCGTCGGAGGGCATAGTGGGATTTCTTATAAGCTTCCGGGTTAGAGTCCCACTCCTTGAAAGCGGCAGCTCTAGCCTTTAGCTCAGTGCGGATGTTGCCTGTAATCCATGGCTTCTGGTTTGGGTATGTACGTATGGTTACTGTGGGGACAACGTCATCGATGCAGTTATTGATGAAGCCAATGACTGATGTGGTGCACTCCTCAATGCCATCCGAGGAATCTTGGTGGCATATTCCAGTCTGTGCTAGCAAAACAGTCCTGTAGCTTAGCATCAGCTTCATCTGACCACTAGTCACTGGTGCTTCCTGCTTTAATTTTTGCTTGTAAGCAGGAATCAGGAGGATTGAGTTATGGTCAGATTTGACAAATGGAGGGTGAGGGAGAGCTTTGAATGAGTCTCTGTGTGTGTGCAGTAAAGGTGGTCCAGAGGTTTTTTCCCTCTGGTTGCACATTTAACATGCTGATAGAAATTAGGTCAACGTATTTAAGTTTCCCTGCAATAAAGTCCCTGCTACTAGGAGCACCGCCTCTGGTGAGCGTTTTCCTGTTTGCTTATGGATGAATACAGATCATTCAGTGCTGTTTTAGTGCCAGCCTCTGACTGTGGTGGTATGTAAACAGCTACGAAGAATACAGATGAAAACTCTCTAGGTAGATAGTGTGGTCTACTGCTTATCATGAGATACTCTACCTCAGGCGAGCAATAGCTGGAGACTTCCTTAGATATCGTGCACCAGCAGTTATTTACGAAAATACATAGTCTGCCACCCTTTGTCTTACCAGACGCCGCTGTTCTATCCTGCCGGTGCAGCGTATAACCAGCCAGCTGTATTTTGATAGTGTCGTCATTCAGCTACGACTCTGTGAAGCATAAGATATTACAGTTTTGAATGTCCCGTTGGAAGTTTAATCTTCCGCGTAGGTCATCTATTTTATTGTCCAAAGAATGCACGTTTGCTAGTAGAATGGAAGGAAGTGGGGGTTTATTCTTTTTCTCCGCCTCCTCTTCACGCAAATCACGGGGACCTGGGCCTGTTCCCGAGAAACCAGTATATCGTTCGCGTTGGGATCATCAGACTCGTTAAAGGAAAAAAAGGATTCTGCCAGTCAGTGGTGATTAATCGCAGTCCTGATGTCTAGAAGTTATTTTCGGTCAAAAGAGACGGTAGCGGCAACATTATGTACAAAATACATTTWAAAAAAGTTACAAACATTGCAAATAAACTAACAAAAATCACAATCGTTTCAGGGCACGTAAAACGTCTGCCTTATTCTCCGGCGCCATTTTCATTTTGTTCTGCGACATTATTTGCCTGTTTGTGGCCCACCTCTTAGCTTGCTTGATTTTTGCCATTCTCCTTCGACCTCTCATCAACAAGCTGTTTTTTGCCCACAGGACGGCCGCTGACTGGATGTTTTTTGATTGTCACACCATTCTCTGTAAACCCTAGAATCTGTCATGCGTGAAAAGCCCAGAAGGCCTGATGTTTCTGAGATACTGGAACCGACACGCCTGGCACCGACGATCATACCACGGTCAAAGTCGCTACCGTAATTGGAAATATTGAATGATGGATGAATGAATGAAATTCATTGAGGGGAGTTTGTATTTCACAGTATTTTATTGTATTTTATTGTAATTACAATAGGTTGGTGCAAGGAAGTTGGCCGCTAGGTATTGTGTTTACACATTACAGCATATTAATTAATATTTTGTTATATCACTTGCACTTCTAGAGGCTTAAACAAAGGCTTCCAAACTGGCAGCGACTACAGGGCAAAACAGGCCAAAAGGACATGGCAAAATTCTCAGTCATTTAAGATGTAAGACTAGCTGCCACTCCAAACTGTCCTCTTTTTAATTTAAATTGATAGCACACATAACCATTTTGGAGTTAAATTGGTACAGCATTCCCACTCACAAGTGCAACAAATATAGCCTCTTACAAGGCAAAATGTGTTAATGAGCCAGAAACAACAATACCATGCACCCACTAGTGGTCAAAAGGGTTTTGGCACTCCAAAGATACGGTAAGGTACTGTATTCTGTGGGGTTGAATTAGAGTATCATTCGGAAATACAGCAACTCTTTCCCCACCCACAACATTTTCCCACTATGCACCATAATTTACAGTTTGATGCAGTAAAATGTTTCAGAGTATTTTGCTATTGATGATACCGACAATTACCACATAAATTACAGTTTTCTGCTCAGTGAAATGGATTTGCTCAATGTTTTGAACAAGAGAAGAATGAGGTCAGACATTATTGATGGCACCCCATAGGCAGTGACTGATTGTTAGTCTATGTGTCCTCTGACCTGACCCAGCTAGTCTGTCATTGACACACCACCTTGGAAGGCTGAGGTCTAACCGTGTCCCCAATGTCCAGCTCCAACCTTTTGGATATCCACTTTCATTGGAATGAGAATATACAGTAGCTAACCGAAATGTATTTTTAACAGCCCTTACATTTTCTGCGTGCCAACAAAGCTGTTTTTCTCCTTGGCATAGTCAGACGTCATTTGCTTCCTCTCTCACCTTAGAGTTTGGTCAATATACTCATAGACAATCTAGGAATGATGCCTTTCACTTAGCTCTGGGCATGAGGGTTGGTTTAACGCTTTGTTATTGTCTCGTACAAAACTAGTTTTGCCCAATAGTTGACCCCTGACCTCTGGCTTAATACAATAACAGCCTCACCTGTTGATGCAATAATCATATCTGGGTGAATGATAACTCTGAGATCTGCGTCAACCAACATGTAAAAATTTGATGACTCATTCTATTGAAGAAAAAGATCATGTTTGTCACGTGCATATTGTTTGTCCACTCACTCTAAGTAATGTCCCAGTATTAATGCTTCTGTATGGCCTAGCAGGGTCCTGGGTTGCATGAGTACTGGCTTGCTTTCTCAGTGCACTGGTTTGAATTTCACAATATAAGCGACTGACTTCCCATACTGACAGTTGATGATGTCATGGAAACTATTCTTTCTGAGTGCACTTAAAAATAATAATTTGTAATGAAACGCAGGCTCTCTCTTTCTTTTTGGGGTGGGGGTGAGGGTGGGCAGATTGGTTGAGGGTGGAGGTGGAGTTGGAGGGGGGGTTCTGTTAGATTATGTTTATTGAACGTGAATCTATGTAACCACGAGCAGCCCTTACGTCCTCCCTGGTCGAAGGCAAGAATTCCTCCTCCCCCACCTCTGATATTTGAAAAAGAAAAGGAAACAACGCCTGCTCTTAATGCCCTATTTTTTTTTACTGCCCGTACCGGCCAAAGTTTTTGAACGCTCTCACTGTAATTATATCACAGAACAAAGGCTTACTTGACTTCATTCTGCAGCCCCTTCTTCCTGCAGCAAAGCCACATTGCTCACTACTCATGCAGCGCCCATTGAATATAATGGAGCGCCACTTAGGGCTGTGGGTTAGTAGCTGTGTGATGTGACAACTGACGTGACTGGGAGCAGTGGATATTTGTATTTCAGTAGGGGCAGACAAAAAGGCCCAACTAAAGCATAAGGACTTACATAAAGATCTATGAGTTAGATGCACTATTGTAAAGTGGTTGTTCCACTGGATATCATAAGGTGAATGCACCAATTTGTAAGTCGCTCTGGATAAGAGCGTCTGCTAAATGACTTAAATGTAAATGTAAATGTAAGATTAAATGTAATTTTAAATCAAAGTCAGGAACTCTTCACAGAATCTTCTTTGACCCGTGTCTTACATGACGTCCCAAATTCACAGAGGTCCGTAATGGACCGAGAGATCCCAAAAGTAACTTTGCTGTATAACAATGGATGGTTTTGTAAGGGGAGAAAGTATGTTCTGTGTGTGTGTGCATGCGTGTATGTGTGTGTGCGTGTATGTGTGTGTGTGTCTGTCCATTGGAGAGAGAGTGAACAAGTGAGAGTTGAAGCAGGCTACATGTTCTCAAACGGGAACAGGGAAAGAGTTGAACTTGGTCGGGTGGGGGTTTTCAAAGGAAAGAGGGGGTTCGTGGAGGTTAGAGGGGGGCTTGTGCACCTGCGTTAAAGTAGCTTCTTGGGAAAGGGAAGAAAACAGGATGTGAAACTCAAACAACATCCTGTTGCTTCCCTTGCCTCCCCTCCCTCCTCCCTCCCTCCCTGCCTCCCTTCCCCCCCTCATCTCCCTCCCTCCCTGCCTCCCCCCTTCCTCCCTCCCTGCCTCCCTCCTCTCCATCTGTCCTCTCCCTCCCTCTCCCTCCTGCTTCCCGCCTCCTCCCTCCCCATCCCACTCCTGCCTCCCCCCTCCATCCCTACCTTCCCTTCTCCTTCCCTGCCTGCCCTGTTCTCCCTCCCTGCCTCCCCCACCCCAAATCCCTATGCTGTTTGTACTTATGCTTATTCTTGCCTCCTGTGTAGAAAATGGGAAAGGGATGAATCAGGGGTGTAGAATGGGGGTGAGGAGGGGCTCTTCCTGTTTTCTGGCCTATGCTCATCTCCACTATATTCACTGGCTTGACTGGACTTACTGACACACTCACCAACTCTTTCCTATTCATCTTTTTTATTCAAATCTGGGTTTGTAGATCCTGTTGTGAATGTGGGAAACGTGATTCCCTGCCCGTGTATGTTTGTGTCAATTCACGTCTGTGATTCTCTTTCTGGGTTAGGTTAGTGTGAGTGAGAGGAAGAGGAAGAGCACGTCCTTATCTGTAAATATAGCTGAAAAGGTATGATCTAGCTTTCTAGTCAGTCATCTTAAAATACAGGATATTCTTCCTTGTGGGAAATGTTTAACGCTTGTGGAATCCCCTTGGATAAAATACGAAACATCCGGTGTCGAGATGCAGGAACATTCATCCTGTTACAAGTAAGAGGCACATTGGCTCTGCACAACCTGTTGTTTGAGTGTGTGTATGTGCATGCGTGTGTTTGAGAGAGAGGTGGCCAACTACAAAAAAAAAGACCGGCAGGTTTGTCACCCTTTTCTATTTCCTTAATAACTGAAGAAACACGTGTATGAACTGTGCCTGCCGGTGCATTCAAGCCTTGTGGACAAAACCACATGAATTTCACGTTCCACATGTGATCACGTGATCTTATGTCAYGTTAATAAGATAACATGTGAAAGTGCAAATTAAATTTTCACATGCAATTTTCACATTTTCACAAGTAATGAAATGGTATGGGGGTTTTAAGGTAAGTGGTATTCTGTTGAGCTAAAAGAGCYTAAACATTTTTATTCAATATGATCACATCTGACATGAGCACGAAGTGCTAACTTTTCAATATGACCCCACCTGGGATTTGAACTCAAAACCTTGGGATTTTGGATAATCTGACCTTTCTACAGTGCCACAAAGTCTGACACAAAGTCATTCTCAGAAGTCCCCTACAGATTCATTACCTATAATACATCTCTGTATTTAGCAAAAGAYTGCCTTCCGCACTGCTAAAGTAATCTGACTATTCTCTCATTATTGATTTAATTMACTTATTACTGCAATTTGAGGATTTTCTATAAAGTTGTCAAATGTTGGTGGGCATATTATTCTGTTTTAATGTTACTCCTTAATATGATTCATATAACAGTTTTTCTGGAGTGTATTTTTAACAAAACTGAGATTTACTTTGAAGTGCAAAGTTTAGGAATACAGGTGAAATCATTTATTGACACAGACATGGTTGCAGGAAGTTTGGAATGCTATGAAACAAGAGATTGTGAGTTCAAATCCCAGGCAAGGACATGTTGAATAATTATTATTGTATAAACATACGCAATTGAATCATGTGTGTCAAATATGTTAGTTGAAAACACTGCGACTGTGCAATGTACTGGGGACATCCTAATTTGTTTGCAGGGTGTTACCTATGAAAGATATCCACAATTMAAACTTAATGTGAAATATCATTACATATGAAGTGTTCCCAAACCACAAGATTTCACATGTGAAAGGTTATGCAATCACATATGAAACTACATGTGAAATATCATCACATGTAAAGTGTTCCAAAACCACGGTTTCACCTGATCAAATTTTACATTTGTAAACACATGTGAAATCGTGTTTTTTCCACAAGAGCAGTTCAAGCACGATTAAACTTATTCTATGCAAATCTGTTTGCCCTGTTGAATCCTGATTGAAGATACCTGTTTCTTCAGTCTTTACTGGCTTTTTTTTGTTAATCTTGCTAAATATTGATAGATATTATCATGTTGTGTGACTGAAACGTCAAGCAAGAAAAAGGTTGTATGTTTAAGTGCTGTGCACAGGCACATATGTTTGTGTAAGATCCACATGGTCAATGTTAAGAGTTGGTCGTTCAACCACGCACGCACGCACGCACACGCGCACACACACACACACACACACACACACACACACACACACACACACACACACACACACACACACACACACACACACACACCACACACACACACACACACACACACACACACACACACATCATTCTTACTAAAACACTTATCTGGTTGGTTTGTCTCTGGAACTTAAACTGCAGGGATAAATTCACACTCTCTGGCCACAGAGAGTACAAAAAGAGGAACCCTGCTAAACAGGAAGTGACCATCCCGGTTGTGTGCAGTGGAAGGGGAAGGGGAAGAAGAAGTGTTAAAGTTATTAGCCAAGTGGGAGCAGGGTGTTTAGGGGGCATCCTGTGCACAACTACTGCTTCCTGCCCCTACTTCCATTTCCACAAAACAACGATAGAGCAGATCGGAGGGGAGAGGAGAGGGAGAGGAGAAACACAGGAGTTCTGTACTCACTGACCAGCCAACATATTAACCCACGCCTCCCAGATACATTAACCCACGCATCCCAGACACATTAACCCATGCCTCCCAGATACAGGACTTCTGTGCTCACTGACCAGCCAACACATTAACCCACCCCTCCCTGATACAGGACTTCTGTACTCACTGACCAGCCAACACATGAACCATCCCCTCCCAGATACAGGACTTGTGTACTCACTGACCAGCCAACACATTAACCCACCCCTCCCAGATACAGGACTTCTGTACTCACTGACCAGCCAACACATTAACCCACCCCTCCCAGATACAGYACTTSTGTACTCACTGACCAGCCAACACATGAACTCACCTTTCCCAGATACAGGTGCAGACACACAAGGAAACTCATTGTAATAGAAGAACATGTATGCCACTGTATCCAAATCATACACATAGTTTCCCATGGATGGAACGTTTTAATTTTAGACAAGCGGGGGCATAGACACACACAAACACATGCTTTGTACAAGATGTGAGTAAGACATTTAAACGTGTTAACACTCGGCTACCATCCAGAAGGCGTGGACYYCTACCATCCAGAAGGCGTGGTCAGTACAGGTGCATCAAAGCTGGGACCGAGAGACTGAAAAACAGCTTCTATCTCAAGGACATCAGACTGTTAAACAGCCATCACTAGCACAMAGAGGATGTTGCCTACATACAGACTTGAAATTATTGGCCTTATAATGCCGCTTTAATAATGTTTACATATCTTGCATTACTCATGTCATATGTATATACTGTATTCTATACTATCTGTTGCATCTTAGTCTATGACATTGCTCATCCATATATTTATATATTCTTATTCCATTACTTTACTTAAATTTGTATGTATTAGGTATTTGTTGTGGAATTGTTAGATATTACTTGTTAGATATTGCTGCACTGTCGGAACTAGAAGCACAAGCATTTCGCTACACTCGCAATAACATCTGCTAACCATGTGTATGTGACCAATAAAATTTGATATGTACATCTTGACCCACCCAGTTACAACCAAAATAATCAGATTATTCTGCATTATGAAATTATTAAATGCAATAAACCAGATGATGCAAGAGAGAGCYGGYAAAGGAGAGAGAGAGAGATAAAGAGAGAGAGCGAGTGAGAGAGCATTGGAGTGATTGACAAAGCCTGTTCTTGGTACGGCTCCAGCCATTTTCCATTGAAAGATTCTGCTGTGCCTGAACCACRCCATCCACTCTCTCCCCACCTCTCCCTCTCCTCCTCCTCTCTCCCTCTCRRCATGCCACCTCTTCTGTGCTTGACAGTCAGCTGATGTGCATGATAAGTKATTGGGATAATTAAGGAGTTTTGGTTTGCTGGGCAGGCTGTAGGCAGTAGAGCCCATCCCAGAGTAGACACTCTCTGTCCACTGTCCCAACTGTCCAGGCAGTCTGTACCTGTCTGCCTGGTTCTCCCAATCCTGGACTAAACTAGAATGAGCATGGGAATCCATACTAAACTCAGCAAAAAAATAAACGTCTTCTCACTGTCAACTGCGTTTATTTTCAGCAAACTTAACATGTGTAAATATTTGTATGAACACAACAAGATTCAACAACTGAGACATAAACTGAACAGATTCCACAGACATGTGACTAACAGAAATGGAACAATGTGTCCCTGGCCAAGTAACAGTCAGTATCTGGTGGGCCACCAGCTGCATTAAGTACTGCAGGCATCTCCTCATGGACTGCACCAGATTTGCCAGTTCTTTCTGTGAAATGTTACCTCACTCTTCCACCAAGCACCTGCAATTTCCTGAACAATTCTGGGGGAATGGCCCTAGCCCTAGCCCTCACCCTCCGATCCAACAGGTCCCAGACATGCTCAATGGGATTGAGATCCGGGCTCTTCGCTGGCCATGGCAGAACACTGACATTCCTGTCTTGAAGGAAATCACGCACAGCAGTATGGCTGGTGGCATTGTCATGCTGGAGGGTCATGTCAGGATGAGCCTGCAGGAAGGGTATCACATGAGGGAGGAGGATGTATTCCCTGTAACGCACAGGGTTGAGATTGCCTGCAATGACAACAAGCTCAGTCCGATGATGCTGTGACACACCGCCCCAMACCATGACCAGACCCTCCACCTCCAAATCGATCCCGCTCTAGAGTACAGGCCTTGGTGTAACGCTCATTCCTTCGACGATAAACGTGAATCCGACCATCACCCCTGGTGAGACAAAACCACGTCTCGTCAGTGAAGAGCACTTTTTGCCAATCCTTTCAGGTCCAGCGACGGTGGGTTTGTGCCCATAGGCGACGTTGTTGCCGGTGATGTCTGGTGAGGACCTGCCTTACAACAGGCCTACACGCCCTCAGTCCAGCCTCTCTCAGCCTATTGTGGACAGTCTGAGCACTGATGGAGGGATTGTGCGTTCCTGGTGTAACTCGGGCAGTTGTTGTTGCCATCCTGTACCTGTACCGCAGGTGTGATGTTCGGATGTACCGATCCTGTGCAGGTGTTGTTAAACTTGGTCTGCCACTGCGAGGACGATCAGCTGTCCGTCCTGTCTCCCTGTAGCGCTGTCTTAGGCGTCTCACTCTCATTGCCCTAGCCACATCGGCAGTCCTCATGCCTCCTTGCAGCATGCCTAAGCCACGTTCACACAGATGAGCAGGGACCCTGGGCATCTTTCCTTTGGTGTTTTTCAGAGTCAGTAGAAAGTCCTCTTTAGTGTCCTAAGTTTTCATAACTGTGACCTTAATTGCATACCGTCTGTAAGCTATTAGTGTCTTAACGACCGTTCCACAGGTGTATGTTCATTATTAATTGTTTATGGGTCATTGAACAAGCATGGGAAACAGTGTTTAAACCCTTTACAATYAAGATCTGTGAAGTTATTTGGATTTTTACGAATTATCTTTAAAAGACAGGGTCCTGAAAAAGGGACATTTCTTTTTTTGCTGAGTTTAAGTGCCAAACATTTGCCCTCCCACCCTGGACGATCCATCTCTCCCCTCTACCCCTTCCCACTGGCTTATACATGGGGTGTTGGGCGCTAGCGGGTGCAGCTGTTGTTACCCATCTTAACCACCTATGTCAACATACCCACCTACCAACAGAGTGAGACAACAGTGCACATACCTGCACACGCACACCCCTGTGATCACTCTCTAAAAGCATTTCACACACAATAAAAAACTTCCAGTGTGTGGTACGACACCCGATGCCAGCGTAATCCTGTGGTTTAGGCTGGTGGTACTGGTACTGGCAGGCAGCTGTCTAAACTGGAGTCACTGCTGGGGCATCACCATTGTGGATAGGCGGGAGGGCTGTGGGTTCACAGGCTCTCACTAAACCTCTCACTCATGACCACTTCATTACCACAGAATACTGAGAATAATAGCCTTTTAATAATAAGTAGTATTCTTAATCTGATTTAATTTATCCAATTTGTGAGTCCTATTTGACTTGATGAATATTGAAGTAAGTAAGTAAGTTTGAAGTCGGAAACCAATTATGGCAAAGAGGGGAATAACAGCACCATAAATATTTTGTGTTTTATAGTTTAATGGCTGCATCCCGCCACCGGGATCGATATGACAACAGCCAGTGAAAGTGCAGGGCGCCAAATTCAAACAACAGAAATCTCATAATTAAAATTCCTCACACATACATGTGTCTTATATAATTTTAAAGGTAATCTTGTTGTTAATCCCACAAGTGTCCGATTTCAAATATGCTTTTCAGCGAAAGCACTACAAACAATTATGTTAGGTCACCACCAAACCACAATAAGTACAGCCATTTTTCCAGCGAAAGATAGCAGTCAGAAAAAGCRGAAAGAGAGATAAAATTAATCACTAWCCTTTGATTATCTTCATCAYATGACACTCATAGGACTTCATGTTACACAATACATGCATGTTTTGTTTGATAAAMTTCATATTTATAACAAAAAATCTGAATTTACATTGGCGCGTTACATTCACTAGTTCCAAAAACATCAAGTGATTTTCCATAGCCACATCGTTTCAACAGAAATACTCATCATAAATGTAGATGATAATACAAGTTATACACATGGAATTATAGATGTACCTCTCCTTAATGCAACCGCTGTGTCAGATTTCAAAAAAACTTTACGGAAAAAGCAAATCATGAAATAATCTGAGACGGAGCTCAGAACAATACCAAATTAATCCCGCTCATGTTGGGGTCAACAGAAACCAAGAAAATACATGATAAATGTTTCCTTACCTTTGATGAACTTATCAGAATGTAGTCCTAGGAATCCCAGGTCCACAATAAATGCTTGATTTGTTCGTTAATGTCCGTGATTTATGTCCAATTAGCTACTTTGGTTAGCGCTTTTGGTAAACAATTCCAAAGTCACAAAAGCGCGTCCACTATAACGTGACAAATGTCCAAAAGTTCGTAACAGTCAATAGAAACATGTCAAACGATGTACTGAATCAATCTTTAGAATGTTGTTAACATACATCTTGAAATAACGTTCCAATCGGAAGAATTAGATTGACTTCAGAAGAGCGGTGGAGCCGAGGTCCTCCTCATGTGAATGCGCATGGGAAAGCATGGTCAGCTCGTGGCAGCCCTGACTAATTCCTGTCTCCTTCGGCCCCCTTCACATTAGAGTCATCAGACAAAGTTCTATTGACTGTTGACATCTAGTGGAAGCCGTAGGAAGTGAAAACTCATCAATATCTCGCTGCAATTTCAATGAGAGCTTGGTTGAAAATCTGCCACCTCAGAAAAATTTCAAACAGGAAGTGGAACTTCTCAGGTTTTTGCCTGCCATATGAGTTTCTGTTATACTCACAGACATAATTCAAACAGTTTTAGAAACTTCAGAGTGCATATAATTGGTAGCATTGGATAGAAAACACTTTGAAGTTTTGAAAACTGTTAACATAATGTCTGAGACTATAACAGAATTGATATGGCAGATGAAATCCGAAGAAAAACCAAACCAGTCATTTAAACTCGTTTTCATCCACTCCACAAATGTATTGTTAACAAACTATAGTTTTGGCAAGTGGTTAGGACATCTACTTTGTGCATACCACAAGTAATTTTTCCAACACTTGTTTACAGACAGATTATTTCACTTATAATTCACTGTATCACAATTTCAGTGGGTCAGAAGTTTACATACACTAAGTTGACTGTGCCTTTAAACAGCTTGGAAAATTCCAGAAAATGATGTCATGGCTTTAGAAGCTTCTGATAGGCTAATTGACATAATTTGAGTCAATTGGAGGTGTACCTGTGGATGTATTTCAAGGGCCTACCTTCAAACTCAGTGCCTCTTCGCTTGACATCATGGGAAAATCAAAAGAAATCAGCCAAGACCTCAGAAAACAATCGTAGACCTCCAACAAGTTTGGTTCATTCAATTTCCAAATGCCTGAAAGTACCACTTTCATCTGTACAAACAATAGTACGCAAGTATAAACACCATGGGACACGCAGCCGTCATATCGTAGACCTCCACAAGTTTGGTTCATTCAATTTCCAATGCCTGAAAGTACCACTTTCATCTGTACAAAACAATAGTACGCAAGTATAAACACCATGGACACGCAGCCGTCATACCCGCTCAGGAAGGAGATGCGTTCCTAGAGATTAACGTAAAAGTGCAAATCAATCCCAGAACAACAGCAAAGGACTTGGAAAGATGCTGGAGGAAATAGGTACAAAAGTATCTATATCCACAGTAAAACGTTGTCCTATATCGACATAACCTGACAGGCCGCTCAGCAAGGAAGAAGCCACTGCTCCAAAACCGCCATAAAAAAGCCACACACTAGGTTTGCAACTGCACATGGGGACATAGATCATACTTTTTGGAGAAATGTCCTCTGGTCTGATGAACAAAAAATCGAACTATTTGGCATAATGACCATCGTTTTGTTTGGAGTAAAAAAGGGGAGGCTTGCAAGCCAAAGAACACCATCCCAACCGTGAAAGCACGGGGGTGGCAGCATCATGTTGTGGGGGTGCTTTGCTGCATGAGAGACTGGTGCACTTCACAAAATAGATGGCATCATGAGGCAGGAAAATTGTGGATATATTGAAGCAACATCTCAAGACATCAGTCAGGAAGTTAAATCTTGGTCGCTAATGGGTCTTCCAAAATGAACAATGACCCCAACCATAATTCCAAAGTCCAAGGTATTGGAGTGGCCATCACAAAGCCCTGACCTCAATCCCAGTGAAAATGTGTGGACATAAACTAAAAAAGCGTGTGTGAGCAAGGAGGCCTACAAACTTGACTGAGTTACACACAACTCTGTCAGGAGGAATGGGCCAAAATTCACCCAACTTATTGTGGGAAGCTTGTGGGGCTACCCGAAATGTTTGACCCAAGTTAAAGGCCATGCTACCAAATACAAATTGAGTGTATTTAAACTTGTGACACACTGGGAAATGTGATGAAAGAAATAAAAGCTGAAATAAATCATTCTCTCTACTATTATTTTGACATTTCACATTCTTAAAATAAAGTGGTGATCCTAACTGACCTAAGACAGGGAATTTTTATAGGATTAAATGTCAGGAATTGTGAAAAAGCTGAGTTTAAATGTATTTGGCTAAGGTGTATATAAACTTCCGACTTCAACTGTATATATTCAAGACACAAGTCAAATCATAGTGTAGAAGCAGGTGAGATGGTAATATTATTTTTGGGCAATTTTGGGTATTTTTGTGGTGGAAAACTGAGCTTGTTGTTGAGCACAGCACGTTGCACACAACAAGCTTTCCATTTCCCTATCACAAGGGGATTTATGGCAGATTTAAGATTAAGATCAAGTCTTCAACTCTGCTGCGGTCAATCCTATTACTTTATTAGGAATTTATTATAGTAATTGTTTTTATTTAACCTCATGAGGTGGAGATAAAATATATAGTAAAAAATTTTGTGGGAATAGTGTGCTATTTTTTACAGAATGGGGGGGGGGGGGGGGTTGGTTCTCACAAAGTCACTCAAAAGGTACCTAATTGGTGGGACGATCCATAGACCGAATGTATAAACAATGAATTTCCAAACAAATAACATACAACACACACTATAACACTGTAAATAAGGCCTATTCCACCAAAAGCCTTCACCAAGCTCTGGCCCACCCTCACGTGTCTGAAGGAAGCACTGTGGTCCTCCCGCAACCTGCTGGTAGCGAAACGAGTCGAGACCACCCCCCAGGCAGTGGCCATGGTAGCCACGGAAGCCCTGGGTGGTACAGAAGGGGCCTCGACCCTAAGCGAAGGGTCCCCCACAACACCCAAGGTCCCGGCGGCACGGCCTGACAGCGCTGCGGCAATCTAGGGCGATGCGCCTAGGGGAGGTATCTCCTCTGGGCCCCGACGGACAGGACAGTGATTAATTCGGAGGAGCAGGAGGAGGCGAGTTTGATAAGGACTCACCCCGTTCTGTACAAGGACCGAAGACAGCTTTTTAACAAAGTTACTTTTTTTTACATGTTTTCATGTCTTAAAAATGTTTTACTCTTGTTAAATCATTTGTACACATTTTAATTGCTTTTAACAGATTTTATGTTTTTACAAAGAAAAGTACTTTTATTCATGGTTTATTTCTATTGTTTTTAACAACGTGTTCTTTTTTAACAAATTTAAATGTAATATTCAAATGCTGTTTTTTATGCTTTTAATGCCATTTTTAATGTGTTATAAATGTTGTAAAATATATAAATGAGCTTGTTTTTAAAAAGGAAATGTGATAATAACACTTTTCCCTAAAGAAAAAATTACTTTATTAAGCCTTGAAACAATTTTTGTAAATTTAAATTTGAGTAGCATAAGTTTAACAAACGTAGATATTGAAGAAAACTATTCTAAAAGTCACCCTGCAAAAGAGCATTCCAGGAAAAATTATAAAATTGATGGGTGGTGGTTTTAAGTTCAATGTGTAATGAGTTTAAGGTCTGTATTAGGGTAAAACTCTGCCCTCAAAATAAGGCCGCTTATGGTCAACGCCTGACCCTTAGAGAGCCTTTTTATTTCTCTATTGGGAGGGTCAGGGTGTGATTTTGGGTGGGCATTCTTATGTTTTCTGTTTAGTGTCTGTGCCTGACAGTTAACTGTTCGCTTCGTTTTTTTGTCTTTGTTTTTTTTTTGTTAATGGTGTCATCATAAAAAAGATGATGTATCGCCTACCTAGGCTGTGCTTGGGTCCACACTTCCTTCTGCACCAAACGAGAGCCATTACACTTTGAAATACATAATGGTATTGGTGTTTAAATACAGTGCAATTCGAAAAGTTCTTAGAATAAACCCTTGACTATTTCCACATTTTGGTTAGCAGCCGTTAAAGCCTAATTTCCTAAAGTTTAATTGAAAAAATTATTCAATCTACACACAAC
>NC_036858.1:58247507-58249085 GCF_002910315.2 Salvelinus sp. IW2-2015
ATCGTAGACCTCCACAAGTTTGGTTCATTCAATTTCCAAATGCCTGAAAGTACCACTTTCATCTGTACAAACAATAGTACGCAAGTATAAACACCATGGGACCACGCAGCCGTCATACCGCTCAGGAAGGAGATGCGTTCTGTCTCCTAGAGATGAACGTAAAAGTGCAAATCAATCCCAGAACAACAGCAAAGGACCTTGGGAAGATGCTGGAGGAAATAGGTACAAAAGTATCTATATCCACAGTAAAACGTGTCCTATATCGACATAACCTGACAGGCCGCTCAGCAAGGAAGAAGCCACTGCTCCAAAACCGSCATAAAAAAGCCACACTACGGTTTGCAACTGCACATGGGGACATAGATCATACTTTTTGGAGAAATGTCCTCTGGTCTGATGAAACAAAAATCYAACTATTTGGCATAATGACCATCGTTTTGTTTGGAGMAAAAAGGGGAYGCTTGCAAGCCAAAGAACACCATCCCAACCGTGAAGCACGGGGGTGGCAGCATCATGTTGTGGGGGTGCTTTGCTGCAMGAGAGACWGGTGCACTTCACAAAATAGATSGCATCATGAGGCAGGAAAATTGTGGATATATTGAAGCAACATCTCAAGACATCAGTCAGGAAGTTAAATCTTGGTCGCTAATGGGTCTTCCAAATGYACAATGACCCCAAGCATAKTTCCAAAGTCAAGGTATTGGAGTGGCCATCACAAAGCCCTGACCTCAATCCCAGTGAAAATGTGTGGYCATAACTAAAAAAGCGTGTGTGAGCAAGGAGGCCTACAAACTTGACTGAGTTACACCAACTCTGTCAGGAGGAATGGGCCAAAATTCACCCAACTTATTGTGGGAAGCTTGTGGAAGGCTACCCGAAATTTTTTACAGAAATAGGATTAGGCGGGTGGGAAAGTTGGTGGTGGGGGTGGGTGGGGGGGGGGTGGGAGCGTGGAGTGTGGCATTTGGACTGGTGGTTGGGTGGTGGGGGGCGGGGGTGTTTGGTTCTCGCAACAAAGTTACACTCTCGCAAAAGAGTAGCCGGGTTGAATTTGGCTTTCGCGGGACTGATCCATAGACCCCGTATATATATAAAGGCAATGATTTTCCAAGCAATATAACATACAACACAATTACACTTATAAACTGTAAACTAAGGCCTATTCCCAAAAGCACTTCACAAGCCTGCTGGCGCCTCATCCACTCCACGTGTCTGAAGGAAGCACTTGGTTCGCTCTCTTCTCACAGTAGGACCTGCAATCCTGCTGGTACGTGGGACTCCTCTGGTCAGGGAGTAGCGAACGTTCGCAGACTCACACCGCACAGGCAGGTTGCCAGATGGTAGCTCACGGAAGCCCTGGGGTGGTACAGAAGGCGGACCTCGTAATCACCCAAGCGAATTGCGGTACCCCCTCGGCAACAACACCCAAGGTCCCGGCGGCCTACGGGCTGACAGCGCTCGTTGGGGCATTCTAGGGCGATGCGCCACCATAGCGGCAAGAGGTACTACTCTGAGGCCCAACTCCGAGGACAGGACAGGTGTGATTAGATTCGGCAGGAGCACGGAGGAGGGCCGACC
>NC_036858.1:58249283-58255672 GCF_002910315.2 Salvelinus sp. IW2-2015
CGAGTTTGATAAGGACTCACCCCGTTCCTGTACAAAGGACCGAAGACAGCTTTTTAACAAAGTTACTTTTTTTTACATGTTTTCATGTCTTAAAAATGTTTTACTCTTGTTAAATCATTTGTACACATTTTAAATTGCTTTTACAGATTTTATGTTTTTACAAAGAAAAGTACTTTTATTCATGGTTATTTCTATTGTTTTTAACAACYTGTTCTTTTTAACAAATTTAAATGTAATATTCAAATGCTGTTTTTATGCTTTTATGCCATTTTTATGTGTATAAATGTTGTAAATATATAAATGAGCTGTTTTAAAAGGAAATGTGATAATAACACTTTTCCTAAAGAAAAAATTACTTATTAAGCTTGGAACATTTTTGTAATTTAAATTTGAGTAGCATAAGTTTAACAAACGTAGATATTGAAGAAAACTATTCTAAAAGTCAACCTGCAAAAGAGCATTCAGGGAAATATTATAATGATGGGTGTGGTTTAAGTTCAATGTGTATGAGTTAAAGGTCTGTATTAGGGTAAAACTCTGCCCTCAAAATAAGGCCTTATGGTCACGCCCTGACCTTAGAGAGCCTTTTTATTTCTCTATTTGGTGAGGTCAGGGTGTGATTTGGGTGGGCATTCTATGTTTTCTGTTTAGTGTCTGTGCCTGACAGAACTGTTCGCTTCGTTTTTTTGTCTTTGTTATTTTGTTATGGTGTCATCAATAAAAAGATGATGTACGCCTACCTAGCTGTGCCTTGGTCCACACTTCCTTCTAGCACCAACGAGAGCCATTACACTTATGAAATACATATGGTATTGTGTTAAATACAGTGCATTCGAAAGTTCAGACCCCTTGACTATTTCCACATTTTGGTTACAGCCGTTAAAGCCTAATTCTAAAGTTTATTGAAAAAAATTATTCAATCTACACACAATACCTCATGACAAAGCAGAAACAGGTTTATAGAATTTTTTGCAAATTTATAATAAAAAACACCGGAAACGTTACATTTATATAAGTATTCAGACCCTTTACTCAGTACTTTGTTGAAGCCCCTTTGGCAGCGACTACAGCCTCAAGTCTTCTTGGGTATGACGCTACCAGCTTGGCACACCTGTATTTGGGGAGTTTCTCCCATTCTTCTTGCATTCAGGCCAAAGAGTTCAATCTTGGTTTCATCAGACCAGAGAATCTCGTTTCTCATGGTCTGAGAGTCCTTTAGGTGCCTTTTGGCAAACTCCAAGTGGGCTGTCATGTGCCTTTTACTGAGGAGTGCCTCCGTCTAGCAACTCAACCATAAAGGCCTAATTGGTGGTGTTGCAGAGATGGTTGTCTTTCTGGAATGTTCTCCCATCTTCACAGAGGAACTCTGAAGCTCTTTCAGAGTGACCATCGGGTTCTTGGTCACCTCCCTGACCAAGGCGCTTCTTCCCCGATTGCTAAGTTTGGCCGGGCAACCCAGCTCTAGGAAGAGTCTCGATGGTTCCAAACTTCTTCCATTTAAGAATGATGGAGGTCACTGTGTTCTTGGGGACCTTTAATTTTGCAGAATTTCTTTGGTACCCTTCCCCAGATCTGTCCCTCAACACAATTCTGTCTCGGAGCGTTTTGCTCTGACATACACTGTCAACTGTGGAACCTTATGTAGACAGGTGTGTACCTTTTCAAATCATGTTCAATCAATTGAATTTACCACAGGTAGACTCCAATAAAGTTGTAGAAACATCTCAAGGATGATCAATGGAAACAGGATGCACCTGAGTAAAATGTTTGTTGGGGGGTTTAACACTGGAGAATTTGCTGTGTGAATATGTCGCCTAGTTGGAAATTACCTTTAAATGTCAATCAGCGGTCCTGATTGAATCTTGGCCTAAGTCTTGTCAACGTTATAGTGAAAAGTTCACTACTATATTAACAAAGTGTAGTATGCAGATTGGAGTTATCCTTGCCTTCAAGGCTGAGCTTCCCTCAGAGCAATATTGAAGGAAACCTCAAATGAGTGGTGAAGTGGTATTGTGATATACTTTACATCAAATGTGTAATTTTGTGTTTTCTTAGTACTTTAGTAGACAGAAAATGCTGAATTTGTATATCAGTGCTAAGCCTCTGCTGCTCAAGTGGTGTCCTCCTGTTCCTTTTCATTGTATATCACACTATCAGTTTATCTTCATCCATATTGATGTCACTCACAGCTGTGTATTTAAACCATGCATGGGGCATTCACACATGATCAGACTCTCCCATGGAGATAAAATAGACCTGAGAAGTGCTGTGTTGCTATGGGCTTCTTCTAATGCGTCGTTAATACAGTGTGGCTGTATTGTGTCCAATGGCCTCTGTCTTTGTTGAACTTCACAGTGGTTTTGCAAGCCGGTATGGTGTCATCTATCTGATACTGTTGACTGATCCCCTCTGCCATGACATGTAAAGCTTCATCTATGTGCTCCAGAATCAAAAGCCTTCTAAGACTCTGGCTTTAATAGTTCAGGGCCTTCGGGGACGGAACTGACCGTACCGGTAATTTAACAGTGGAGGATTAATAAACACATCAGTAAATATATATACACACACACACANATATATACACACACACACACACACACACACACACACACACACACACACACACACACACACACACACACACACACACACACACACACACAATTGTGTGTTACAATTGTAGCACTATGATGTTGTGATATATCCCTGAACTGGAACCCTATCCTTTCAGCATAACACGGACCCCGGGCAAGTAACAATAAGAAGGTCCGCAGTCACATTGAATGACCCAGTGATGGTTCTGACTGTGCCGTGTAATTGTTAGTAACTAGGTCAAGAGGCTTTATATACACACATACTTAAATGTATATCTTCTTGTGTACATTCAAAATGTCAATAGTGTGTAAAGGGTTACACATATTTAAAAGGGAGTCAGTTTAGCATTTGCAATTTGTGCATAAGTCCAAATATCCTTTAGAAAATATAATTGTTTAATTTTTGCAACCACAAAAGACTGCATGGTTATAATTTGTCGGACAAAACTAATTTCCCCCAACAAATATAGCATATTACAAATAGTAAACAGGTCTCTATATGGGAAGCCCTGTGGAGCAGGGTTGTGTTTTGTTTGTACGGTACCGTAAAGTTAGAGGATGTTGACTTAAAGTCATGCATGCATGCATTTTATGTATAGGTGACCCTTGGGAATTGAACCCACTATCCGGAGCTACAAAGGGCCACACGTTGTGTAATTGCATTCACTTGTGAGTGGTTGAGAGGAGATAAAGAAAATAGATGATTATTGTGTCGGAGGCTTGGAGCATTTTTTTTTTTTTGGAACACCCTCACTGTCTTTATCTCTCAGGTACTGCAATATAATCTGTAGGCAAACAAGCGGTTGGAGAGGAGGGTATTCCATCTTATAGCTCTGACACACCGGTAGCATTGTGAAACGTTTGCCTGCCGACAGTACTTACGCCTCTGAACAGAGTGTCAGCAGTCAATCTCTTTTGTGTTCACACAGCAAAGACCTTGAGGTTGTCAACCACTCAGCCTTGTTAAAATACTCCAAACCAGAAGGTGTCAGTAGCGTTGCTTGGCAATGCATTTCCATGTGTGTTGCTTTATGGTCTAGTCTGTTCCTAGAGAGCTACCCTCCTGTTGTAACTAACCTGATTCAGCTTATGCACCCAGATAATTATTAGAATCAGTTTTGCTAGATTATGGTTGTAGTGAAAACCTACATGACGGTAGCTCTCCAGAAACAGGGATGGAGAGCCCTGCTAGTCAATGTTAGCTAGATTTCTAGCTACCTAGCTGCACTAATGTTGCTATTGTTGTAGAAAGCCCTTGTTGATACTAGCCAGATGACTACGGCTAGATAACTAGCTAGCAAGCAAAGAAACAATTGTATTCACTGTCCATAATCGCATACAGCCCATAGATACATTTTTAGCCAGCTGGCTAACATTAGCTAAATGGTTAGCATGATTCACTAGCTAGCTAGCTGTTGTGCTAGCTAGGTAAAGTAAAGACACTGCATTGACTCTGGGCAGCCAACTACAGGCAGCTGCTTCATGGAAACAAATCCATTGTGATTTCATTATAATGTTACTAGCTACAGTGGACAGATAGCTACTGTAGCTTGGTAAAGCATTTAGTGTTGTGTGCATTGTGCTGTACTTACCACCTTATTCGTTTCCTATGAAGTGTATGTGACTGCCTTGCTCAGTTAACAAACTTAATGTTGGCTAGCTAGCTAACTAATAAGCTAGTGGACATGATCAATCCTAACAAAAAATATCCTTCTTCAAGCACAAAACTCCTTCGCTGGACTTAAAAGATGTAAAGACTAAAAAAAGAAGTAATATGCAGCTTTATTGTTTTAGTTAGAACAATTCTGATGAAAAAGGGTCAGTTAGACTGGAAAAAGCAACCTGGACTCAGGGGTAGATGTAATAACATAGGGTGTATCTACTTTTATTTCAAAGCACTCTAGTCTGAGTGTGCCAGAGCGCAGAATAACTGATGAATTAACAACGCTCAACACCTGTTGAATATGGCCGGTGTCAATAAACTTCGGCAAAAAGGCGTAATTCAATTGTTGCCAGCAGCACAATTACAATCACCAACACTCTGGATAACATGAAAACAGCCTAACCAGCTCTGCTAGGGTGAGTAAAATGATCAGAGTGAGTTGTTCTCTCATTTGTGTCTGGAAGTAGCTAGCCAACGTTAGACAGTTAGCTTGGGTGCTTGACTGCCGTTGGGAGGTCAGAACGCTCTGATCAAACCTACTCCTCGGCCAGAGTGTCCAGTGTGCGCTCTGAACGCTCCGAGATTGTTACTAACGGAAAATCTAACAACGCTCTGAGTTCACGAATGCCCAGAGCGCACTCTGAGCACATTCTGGCACTCCAGATTGAATTTACGAACACACCCATAATTAAGTATATCCGGGACACTCCAATTAGTATGATACAGTATGTTACATTCCATATGGTATGGATTTGTGGATGTCTATCATCCATTTCATATGATATTTCACAAATTGCAATTGGTACAATATATTACACATTTGCAAAACGTATGATATGTTACCAATTACAATTTGTAGTGGCTAACATTAGCTAGGTGGCTAATGCTAACCTGTTAGAGGTTAAGATTAGGGTTAAGGTTAGGGTTAGGAGTTAGGTTAAAGGGTTAGGTGAAGGGTTAGCTAACATGCAGTTGCGAAGTAGTTGCGAAGTAGCTAAAAAGTAGTAAGTAGTTACAAAGTTGCTATTTAGCTAAAATACGCAACCTCTGGGTTGCTAGACGTTTGCATTATACGCCCACCCTTCTACCCCAACCAACCACCCTACTTTCGATTTTTGCCTTAAAGTTATCAGACTGTGATCTTATGAAGTGTTTCTTGGTTAGTGGCTATATTATATTCTTTTCATTTTGGTCGAATTAGTGATAGCTAGTGACGGAGTAAAACCTGATGCAGTTTAGAAAAGGCTCTCTTTTGGCTGACGTGGTTAGCTAATAGATTTACATATTTTGTCTTCCCTGTAAAACATTTTAAAAATCGAACATGGTGGTTAGATTCACAAGATGTCTCGCCTTTCATATGCTGTATTGGACTTGTTAATGTGTAAAAGTTAATATTTTAAAAAAAGTTTTTTTGATTTGCCGCTCTGCCTTTTCAGTGGGAATGTGGGAGGAGTGGCGCTAGCGGCACTCCCAGCCCAACAGGTTTTTAAACATCTGTCTTTGTAACCATACCAAACATTTACTACGTTACGTCTAGTCTATGAGACCAGGCTGAAGAAAAGTGCCGTCTTTTTCCTTTTTCTTGCCACCCTGTCAGCTCCCCCACATAGAGGTTTGTTGCTCTCTGATTGGCTCAAAATCAAGTTGTCGGCCACTGCGAGCTTTCTATTCTACAAGTAGAAACAGCAGGTTCGTTTGTACCGGTTTGGTACACAGCAGTAAGTATTTGTTTCTAGCAAGAGAAGGAACGGCCTCCTAATGTGATAGATACCTATCGAGAGACTCATTCTCCGTGTGTTTCATGCTAAGGAAGAGGAATTTCCCTTGCAGTCAAAGAGACTTTTAGAATCAGGGGGAAAAAAAGAGTACGAAAGAAGAGAGGAAAGGAAGGTGGGCGGTGGAGGGGGGCTTCAGACGTAATTCCAGGATGTAGTGTAATTTATCCCTGCAGTTTAAGTTCCAGAGACAACCAACCAGATAAGTGTTTTAGTAAGAGATGATGGTGTGTGTGTGTGTGTGGTGTTTGTGTTGTGTGTGGTTGTGTGGTGTGTGTGTGTGTGTGTTTGTGTGTGTGTTGTTTGGTGTGTGTGCTGCTGTTTGTCTGTGAATGTGCTGGTGTGTGTGATGTGTGC
>NC_036858.1:58260241-58262794 GCF_002910315.2 Salvelinus sp. IW2-2015
CCGTTAAACTGTTTGGGCTGGAGGGGGCGAATTGGAAAAACTGGAAAATATGCGCAAATTTTCAAACGGCCTTAATCATTTCTGATCTTCAATGCATAATGGTTAATAGTATTGGATAGAAAGAGTCTCAAGTTTCTAAAAACGTTTTTAATTTTTTCTCTAGAGTGGAACACCAAGTCCTTTGGCAGCACTTTCCCGACCAGGAAGTAAAATGCAAGATGTTTATGCTCGCTTAACGCTCTGCCTATACATGGTCATTCCACTTATGACCGACAACACTCGTACGCCTCCTCTCTGGTGTCAGAAGTACGTCAGAGGAGAAATCATGCGTTATCTTGTTCTGACGTGAAATAAGACCTATTTCTTTGACATGACCGTCAATTTCAGGAAGTCAGAAGCGTGCGACTTGGGAGAGATCATGTTTTGTTTTGCTGCCGTTTCGGATGTGAACTATCTCCAGCTCGGATTTGATTTGATAAATGAGACCATGTCATCGTATGTATGTTTTTTCAATATAGTTTAATCAGATGTATTTAATTTTTTCGGGAGTTTTTGGCCGTGTTCTGTAATGTTATTTTGTTACGTTGGAGGTTTAGCATGGTACTCGACGAGTACCCATGCTAAATGAAGATGGAAAGTGTGCCATTCTGAAAGGGATGTGAACGGGACTCGTTTGGACTAAGACATGTGTGTGTGTGTGTGTGTGTGTAAGAATAGGAACGTCATAAAGTCAATAGAGGACAAGAGAGCAGAGAGTTGTTGGCACGGTCCCTCGGTTTCTCCCCTTGTGGTTCCATTGTATCGTATATCTCCTGCTCATATTCTTTCCACCAGCTCTTCCTCCCTCTGCTCGGCGTAATTCAAGACCACACAACACACACTCTGTTGAGGCCTACCCGGGTCTAAAAACAAAACATTACAGCGAATGGATAAAAAGAAGAAGCAGGCATGGATCAGAATAGACTTTCTCTTTATTCCATTGCTTAGCTTAGCCAAAGAAATGATGAGGTTCTTAGTGAGTGATCATGTCTGCATCCCAAATGGCGCTTTGGTCAAAAGTAGTGCATTATTTCAGGAATAGGTTGTCATTTGTGATACACGCCATGTTATTTTTTCCATTTGGTTTTGTCTGTTTGCATTTTTCCATTCGAAAGGCCAGACTGATCATGTTCCTCGATCGCATTTTGGTTTTCCCTTGTTAAAGACAAAATAGAACCGCAACTAGAGGTTACGTTTAGCTTAACAAAGGATCCATTTGGAAGCCCTATAAACTCATGTGTCCCATCTAGACTCAATGCATCAATCCATCTTTCAATCTCTCTCTTTATACATCTGTAAATATAAAGAATAGCTTAAGGTCACTGCAAGGAAACTAACATTACTGTAGTAGGCCACCATAAAGAGGGAATACCTTAGATCGGTTCAGTGAGATAGATATAGAGAAGTTATAGAACATGTTGTAAGCACAAAGATGTTGAGAGTGGAATAAATTAGTGGTTATATAGACCACAGGGAATGTGTTGCTGCTCTTGTTGTTGTTAGGTTTGAATGAGGGAGAAAGTGTGGGTTTATGAGTGTGATATTGATTGTATGAGTAAGCGTGTGATTCCATCAGTTAAAGTTATTGAGTATCTCAAAGGATGATCTTATGATTGGATCAAAAACACTACTCAGCTGTAGGTGGGTGCACTCATAGAAATAAGGGTATGGTTAGGGTACAAATTGTTGCCTGGAATACAAAAACAATAAAAATATACATCATGTACATTCAGAAGTACACTCTGAGAACAAAAATGTGCTAAGTGGAACCACACAGGGCTCTTTGGTTTGCCCCCTTAGGGGAATCCTTTTTGGTGCTAGGTAGAACCCTTTGCAGAGAGTTCTCCCTTGAACCCTCTATGTAGGATTCTTCAAAGAACGGTTCTATATGGTTCTACCTAGAAAGAAGGGTTCTACCAATTCCATATATGCCTTTAGTAATCCCCCCCCCCCCACTGAACCAAAATATAATGTAACATGCAACAATTTCAAAGATATTACTGAGTTCATACACTGCTCAAAAAAATAAAGGGAACACTTAAAACAACACAATGTAGCTCCAAGTCAATCACACTTCTGTGAAATCAAACTGTCCACTTAGGAAGCAACACTGATTGACAATAAATTTCACATGCTGTTGTGCAAATGGAATAGACAAAAGGTGGAAATTATAGGCAATTAGCAAGACAACCCCAATAAAGGAGTGGTTTCTGCAGGTGGTGACCACAGACCACTCTCAGTTACTATGCTTTCCTGGCTGATGTTTTGGTCACTTTTGAATGCTGGCGGTGCTTTCACTCTAGTGGTAGCATGAGACGGAGTCTACAACCCACAAAGTGGCTCAGGTAGTGCAGGCTCATCCAGGAATGGCACATCAATGCGAGCTGTGGCAAGAAGGTTTTGCTGTGTCTGTCAGCCTGCGTAGTGTCCAGCAGCATGGAGGCGCTACCAGGAGACAGGCCAGTACATCAGGAGACGTGGAGAGGCCTAGAGGGCAACAACCATCAGCTCAGG
>NC_036858.1:58268465-58282763 GCF_002910315.2 Salvelinus sp. IW2-2015
AGCAGGACCGCTACCTCCGCCTTTGTGCAAGGAGGAGCACTGCCAGAGCCCTGCAAAATGACCTCCAGCAGGCCACAAATGTGCAGTTGCGGCATGCAATTATYCTTGTTGTCTGTAGCTTATGCCTGCCCATACCATAACCCCACTGCCACCATGGGCCACTCCGTTCACAATGTTGACATCAGTAAACTACTCGCCCACATACACACTGTCTGCCATCTGCCAGGTACAGTTGAAACCGGGATCAATCCATGAAGAGCACACTTCTCCAGCGTGCCAGTGGACATTGAAGGTGAGCATTTGCCCACTGAAGTCAGTTACGATGACGAACTGCAGTCAGGTCAAGACCCTGGTAAGGACGATGAGTACGCAGATGAGCTTCCCAGAGACGGTTTCTGACAGTTTGGGCAGAAATTCTTTGGTTGTGCAAAACCACAGTTTTTGAGAACCCACAGTTTCATCAGTTGTCCGGGTGGCTGGTCTCAGACGATCCCGCAGGTGAAGAAGCCGGATGTGAAGGTCCTGGGCTGGCGTGGTTACACGAGGTCTGCGGTTGTGAGGCCACTTGAACATACTGCCAAACTCTCTAAAACGTTGTTGGAGGCGGCTTATGGTAAATAAATGAACATTAATAAATTCTCTGACAATAGCTCTTATGGACATTCCTGCAGTCAGTATGCCAATTGCACGCTCCCTCAACTTGAGACATCTGTGGCATTGTGTTGTGTGACAAAACTGAATGTTTTAGAGAGGCCTTTTATTGTCACCAGCACAAGGTGCACCTGTGTAATGATCATGCTCTTTAATCAGCTTCTTGATATGCCACACCTGTCAGGTGGATGGATTATTTTAGCAAAGGATAAATTCTCACCAACAGGGATGTAACCACTGCACACTGCCCTAACCCATCTGGACAAGAGGAATACCTATGTGAGAATGCTGTTCATCGACTACAGCTCAGCATTTAACACCATAGTACCCTCCAAACTCGTTATCAAGCTCGAGACCCTGGGTCTCGACCCCGCCCTGTGCAACTGGGTCCTGGACTTCCTGACGGGCCGCCCCCAGGTGGTGAGGGTAGGTAACAACATCTCCACCAACCGCTGATCCTCAACACTGGGGCCCACAAGAAGTGCGTTCTGACCCTCCTTCCTGTACTCCCTGTTCACCCACTACTGCGTGCATCACGCCTCCAACTCAATCATCAAGTTTGCGGATGACACTACAGTGGTAGCTGATCAACAACGATGAGACGGCCTACGGGGAGGAGGTGAGGCCCTCGGATGTGGTGTAAGGAAATAACCTTCACAACTCAACGTCAACAAAAACAAAGGAGATTGATTGTGGGACTTCAGGAAACAGCAGAGGAGCACCCCCCTACCCATCCACATCGACGGGTCAGTAGTGGGAGAAGGTGGAAAGTTTTAAGTCCTCGTGTACACATCACGGAAGTGGTCCACCCACACAGACAGCGTTGTGAAGAATGCGCAGCAGCGCCCTCTTCAACCTCAGGAGGCTGAAGAAATTCGGCTTGTCACCAAAAGGACTCACAAACATCTCTACAGATGCACAATCGAGAGCAATCCTGTCGGGCTGTATCACCGCCTGGTACGGCAACTGCTCCGCCCACAACCGTAAGGCTCTCCAGAGGGTAGTGATCTGCAGAACGCATCACCGGGGGCAAACTACCTGCCCTCCAGGACACCTACACCACCCGATGTCACAGGAAGGCCATAAAGATCATCAAGGACAACAACCACCCAAGCCACTGCCTGTTCACCCCGCTATCATCCAGAAGGCGAGGTCAGTACAGGTGCATCAAAGCAGGGACCGAGAGACTGAAAAACAGCTTCTATCTCAAGGCCATCAGACTGTTAAACAGCCACCACTAACATTTAGCGGCCGCTGCCAACATACTGATCAACTCCAGCCACTTTAATAATGGGAATTGATGGAAATTATGTAAAAATGTCCACTAGCCACTTTAAACAATGCCACTTAATATAATGTTTACATACCCTACATTACTCATCTCATATGTATATGTATATACTGTACTCTATATCATCTACTGCATCTTGCCATCTTTATGTATACATGTATCACTAGCCACTTTAAACTATGCCACTTTATGTTTACATACCCTACATTACTCATCTCATATGTATATACTGTACTCTATACCATCTACTGCATTCTGCCTATGCCGTCTGTACCATCACTCATTCATATATCTTTATGTACATATTCTTTATCCCTTTACACTTGTGTGTATAAGGTAGTAGTTGTGGAATTGTTAGGTTAGATTACTTGTTGGTTATTACTGCATTGTCGGAACTAGAAGCACAAGCATTTCGCTACACTCGCATTAACATCTGCTAACCATGTGTATTGACAAATAAAATTTGATTTGATTTTGGGAGAAAATCTGCACATTTTAGTTAACTGGAATTTTGCAACCCTACTTGCAGGCCTGATACGGTCTGTAAACCATGAGTTTCAGGCCACTGTATATGGGTAAAACTAGGCCTTCTGAGATAGCCTATGTAATGTCATAAAGAGTTTAATTTGAATGATAATATTTGCCTAGGAACTCACTTGGTGAAGGCCAAAGGTTTGAGAACAAACAAATTCAACGTCTCTGTCACTAACAAGTACAGTCATGGGTGATAACTCATTTGAAAGGCACACTTTGACATTATATTGGAGACATGGATTAGTGGGGGTGCGGCTTTCAGTTAGTTAATTTTGGCCACCGGTGAGTGTCGCTAGACCCAGGTCTGAGTCACAGTCGGGGCTACCCCCTGAACTTACTATATTGGTGTCAGGAGTGGGATGGCGGAGAGGTTTGTACACGTGAGGGACATGGTATAGAGAAGAGGTACAATTTTGCCACTTAAAAGGAACAAATGGCAGTACCCTAAAAAGGTAAATGTGTACCCTTTCTAATGGTATGCTTTTGTACCTGTGGACTATATTTAAGAAAGGTCTATCTATGTACCTTTAACTAAAGCTACAATGGACATACTTTACAGGGTACCACTACAGTGACAAGCGTTTGTACCCTTTCAAGTACAATTCACAACCATTTTTTTCTATGAATGTGGAATAGTCCTGCCAATACCGCTTGGGGAAATTAATAGAATTAGAAGAAAGAGAACTCACATACACCTATATTAGGCCTTGGCAGCAGAACAATAGAAGTAAATCTCGTTGCTTTGCTCAAACACAGACCACAGTTGAGCACTCATCCTTGTCAGGAGAGAGATGAAGTGTCTTGTACTTCCCCTAGGCTCCCTGCCTTCCCTTAGTGTGGGATAAAGAATAACCCCACCTGCTGTTCTACCATTACATAGGTTGCATCTTAAATGGCACCCTATTCCTTATGTAGTGCACTACTTTTGACCAGAGTCTCTTAGCGCACTACAGTATATAGGGAATATGAGGCCATTTTGGATGCTGACATACTGCATACCGTTATCGAAAAGGCCACAGTTAGGAGTACTTTGAGGTCATCCCCTCGACCTGTGTGATTGGCATGGACCAACAACCATAARTACAGAGCTGACCTTCTCCTAATGGCTGCCAATGACACATTTGATGATGGAAAATACATGATACCCATCCCCAATGACATCTAATAGCTTCCCGCAAACATCTCCCCACTGATATACATCTCATTCACATCTCATTAATTAGCACTGAGCCAAGGGATGGAGATGGATAGTATTGGGCTTCATCCCGAATGGGACCCTATTCCCTTCATAGTGTACAGCTCTGGTCAACAGTGCTCTGGTCAAAAGTAGCGCACAATGTAGGGAATAGGGTGCTATTTGGGACAAAGACCTGGAGATGGAAATTAAATGATAAATCCTTGACTGATTTACATCTCATTCATTGTTACTGAGCCAGAGGTTGAGACGGCAGGCCTTAGAGAAAAGATTGAAGGGCATGAGCCGGGAGTATTTTGTTTGTTCCCATCAGAGATGTTTAATGGACAGCATTGCTGGGTTATTAATGCTGGGTTATTAATGCTGGGTTATTGAGATATGACCCAGCAGGTCATGGTTTAGGCTTTGTTTTGTAGGAGCATGGCAGACAGTTCATTTTAGCCACCCATGAGAGTAAATGTCCTTCATTTTAATCTTTTCTGTTGTAAAGTTAATACATGTTAAGGTTGAACATTGATTTTGTTCAATGAGTCTTAAAGCTGTGTATGTGTATGAGTTCCTTGAATGTAAATCCCATTGTTGGGGTACAATAAGGTAGTATACCTTATTATAATGTGTATGACATTTACTATCATGGGTGGCCAATAAGATCTATCTGAAAACCATGCTCCTAATAAGCCATGCCTCCCGAAAATAACCTAAGGATTATATTAAAAAAGACCCAGRTGCTAGGTCAACCCAGCATGAGAGTAAAAAATACCCAACTGATGGTTAAATTAACCCGTGTTTGGGTAATCCGAACAACTCAACATGTTAGGTTAATCAGGCAGCCTACTATATTGAATTTACATTAAGTTGCCTTTTTACCTGTGACGCTATTATTACTATAGCAACAACATAGTAATAGAGTGAATCATTGTTGAAGTAAGCAACAACAWACACAGGACTGTTTAGGATATTTGACACGTATATAGCCAACAATAGATGGCCTTTAAAACGCTGTCCCATCCACATCCTTTCTTACATGTTACATAACATCAACACATCAACATTCTCCAACAGCGGTTGCTTTGTATATTAATCCATAATGCCGCCCAACTCAGCCGTGCATCAGATCTCTACTGGGCTGACAGAGTGTACATCTCAAATGGTACCTTATTCCCTACATACTGCACTACTTTTGACCAGGGCCCACAGGGAAAAAATAGCATTTCTCTGTAGGGCCACAACTGCCAACACAGAAGAGGCGCAGCCATTCATACGAAGCACGGCAGAGACACAGCAGTACGGAGAGGCTGTCGTTTGTCAGCTGTGTCAGAGGAATGCAAGTTAGACAGGTGGAGAGGGTATTGAGAGTGGGAGTCGATGAGTGTGTCCCAAATGGCACGCTATGGYCCCTGGTCAAAAGAAGTGGGCTATATAGGGACAAGGGTGCCATTTGGGATGCAGACTACGTCATGTCACAGAGCCCCGCATGCAAACTACCAGGAAAACTGGTTGTGGTTCGATTATAAAAAATGAAGAACTATCTTTAAATTCCATTGTAAACTTGTAATCTACTATGTTACTCCCCTGTGTGGTGTGTGTGTGTGTGTGTGTGTGTGTGTGTGTGTGTGTGTGTGTGTGTGTGTTTGCACGTGTGTGTTTGCACGTGTGTGTGTGTAATGTTTTTCTATGGTCACCCAGGGTTGCGGTTCCTACAGGAAGCAGGCTGTTGTCATCCAAATACGGCCCTCTCTCTCTCTTCTCTCTATATCTAGTTCCTGAAGGTAGGAAGGGAAGCAGCCCCCGCCCCCACTATATTTAGACCACAGCTGTCCTCCACGGAAACATCCAAGGCCCCTAGCAGCCCCAGGGAAGAGAGACGAATTGCACTTTAAACTTAGAGTCGGTGAGTAGAGTATGCTGTCAGGCAAGCGTGGGACTACAGAAACTGCATAGATAGGTGGAGGGTGTGGGCTGAGGATTGGTGTTTACAAGCTGTGAGGACTGCAATATCGGTTAGACAATAAATAGATACATATTTATAAAGACATGAGGGAGGAACACATTATGTGCCTCCGTATGCCTTTATGAAGTCCTGCTACAAAAGCCTTTATTTGAACATGTTCAGGTGTATGAGCACACGTGTGTGCCAGTGGCGTGTATTAATGGATGCCGAGAGAGAGAGAGAGAGAGAGAGAGAGAGAGAGAGAGAGAGAAATGGAAGAGAGAGAGAAGAGAGAGAGAGAGAGAGAGAGAGAGAGGAGAGAGAGAGAGAGAGAGAGAGAGAGAGAGAGAGAGAGAGAGAGAGAGAGAGAGAGAGAGAGAGAGGAGGAGAGAGGAGAGAGAGAGAGAGAAGAGAGAGAGAGAGAGGAGAGAGAGAGAGAGAGAGAGAGAGAGGAGGAGAGAGAGAGAGAGAGAGAGAGAGAGAGAGAGAGAGAGAGAGAGAGAGAGAGAGAGAAGAAAGAGAGAGAGAGAGAGAGAGAGAGAGAGAGAGAGAGAGAGAGAGAGAGAGAGAGGAGGAGAGAGAGGGAGAGAGAGAGAGAGAGAGAGAGAGCAAGGAAAATTCATGTGACTTGTAGAATCCCTGTTGTAGAATCCCTGTTTGTTTTTAGACTCGCGTCACCGAGTTTTCAGTCAGTGTGGCATTTCCAGATAGGCTGGGTGTATTTCAACAAGCACTGTTGCTGGAAAGATAGATAGAGAGGAAAGCTGTAGTGAAACTTTAATCTGCACTAGATCAGACAGCCTCTAAAATAAAGGTTTCATCCACTCGTAAAGAGCTGTTTTTATTATGTAAAGGTTAAGCAGGGCCGGAATGCCTCCCTCCTGTATTTGTCTTAATCATGCTCCTGTTTCCACAAAGSGGCAGATACACCACAGCCACATTCAGCCACGTTCAGTGCTGTATATGATTTACTACCAGCCAAGTCCACTGAGTTCAGGGATGTAGTGTCAAAATGAGTTCCCCACGCCTTCTTATAAAAAGTATGTTATTGAAACTAATCTTCATAGACAACAGAGAATGGATAAAGGCAAGCAGGCAGACAGTCATCCTATGCACTAGCTTTGATAAGGAATGACGTTCTCAAGAATGTCTCTTCACAGATCCTATAGTCACGTGCACAAAGGAGACATTATTTTCAAGGATGGACTTGGTGAGCAGCAACGCATGGAAATTACAGGTTCATATTTGTCAGAGGATTCAATCAAGAGATATTTGAGAAAATGTTTGTCTCCTTTGGGGAGAACAGGAAACCTTGGGACAAGCACACTTCCGAGATGAAGGCACAGATCACAAGCAACCATGGAAGTGTTTGAAATCTGACCAGTGATCAAACAGGTCAAGGCTTACAAACGTCAAACTGCAGTTTGGTTACATAAGTTAAAWGCTAATGATTGGTGGTAGCTCTCCAATTGACACTTAATATATGCCATTTAGCAGATGTATTTATCCAAAGCAATTTACAGTCATGTGTGGATACATTTTACATATGAGTAGGCCCAGGAATTGAACCCACCATCTTGGCATTGCAAGTGCCATGCTCTACCAACTGAGACATACAGAACCGTAAGTGACCTGATTCAACAAATAAAAATGCAGCATGATGTCATTCGTGACGAAAGAAAGCTCTCCAAGGCAATTGTATTTACATTAGAGTCCTAAAGGTTTTACCGCAACTCTCTGCTCTCGTCCATTCTGTCCTGTGAACGTTCACCTGATAGTAGGAAAACCATTGAACCGTTTGTCAGTAGTAGAGTTGGTTACACTTAATTGTCTTCTGTGTGGTAGGATGACAACAACAGAGAGAGAGAGAGAGAATCAGTCCAAAGAAGTGGGTAAAACAGAGAAAGACAAAGTGTTCTTGTATTCCGTGGTCAGTTTGGATAAGACAGGACAGAGAGAAGAGAGGAAAAAACAGCATCACCACAACTAACATCAGAGAAAGATCTTTTAAAAATACAGTGTGGTTCTGAATGTAAGAGAACAGAAACATAAATAACAGAACAAATGAATAACAGACCAAATGCTCAGGGTGTCCCGGGGTTAGATATGGACCCTGGGGGTAATCAAATACTCACCTGTTTGCTTATATAACATTCTTATATAACATTCCCCAATAAAACAAGGTCAAATTCTAATTCTAATTTACCATGACTCCAGTTGTAATTTCAGGCCTCCAGGAGTGAGTTTACCTGACTCACTGACTCTTAATCTGTGGCTCGTGAGTCGTGTTGTCTGGGACTGCCTTGTCGTGCCTCAGGCCGGAGGAACAATGTCACCGGGTAACCATCATGTTTCAGGTAATGGCCACTAGCCACAAAGGAAGCCATSAATCCGATTTTATTTCCAGTGAATAAAGCAGTGGAGGCAATGGAAACCATGTGTTTGATGTAAACTCAGCAAAAAAAGAAACATCCCTTTTTCAGGARCCTGTCTTTTAAAGATAATTCGTAAAAATCCAAATAACTTCACAGATCTTCATTGTAAAGGGTTTAAACACTGTTTCCCATGCTTGTTCAATGACCCATAAACAATTAATGAACATGCACCTGTGGAACAGTCGTTAAGACACTAACAGCTTACAGACGTTAGGCAATTAAGGTCACAGTTATGAAAACTTAGGACACTAAAGAGGCCTTTCTACTGACTCTGAAAAACACAAAAACACCAAAAGAAAGATGCCCAGGGTCCCTGTTCATCTGCGTGAACGTGGCTTAGGCATGCTGCAAGGAGGCATGAGGACTGCAGATGTGGCTAGGGCAATACATTGCAATATCTGTACAGTGAGACGCCTAAGACAGCGCTACAGGGAGACAGGACAGACAGTTGATCGTCCTCGCAGTGGCAGACCAAGTTTAACAACACCTGCACAGGATCGGTACATCTGAACATCACACCTGCGGTACAGGTACAGGATGGCAACAACAACTGCCCGAGTTACACCAGGAACACACAATCCCTTCATCAGTGCTCAGACTGTCCGCAATAGGCTGAGAGAGGCTGGACTGAGGGCTTGTAGGCCTGTTGTAAGGCAGGTCCTCACCAGACATCACCGGCAACAACAACTATGGGCACAAACCCACCGTCACTGGACCAGACAGGACTGGCAAAAAGTGCTCTTCACTGACGAGACGCGGTTTTGTCTCACCAGGGGTGATGGTCAGATTTGCGCCTATCGTCGAAGGAATGAGCGTTACACCGTGGCCTGTGCTCTGGAGCGGGATCGATTTGGAGGTGGAGGGTCCATCATGGTCTGGGGCAGTGTGTCACAGCATCATCGGACTGAGATTTTTGTCATTGCGGGTAATCTCAACACTATGTGTTACAGGGAAGACATCCTCCTCCCTCATGTGGTTGCTCATACTGCTCATTCTGTGTGTGATTTTCTGCAAGACAGTAATGTCACTGTTCTGCCATGGCCAGCGAAGAGCCCAGATCTCAATCCCATTGAGCGTGTCTGGGACCTGTTGGATCGGAGGGTGAGGGCTAGGGCCATTCCCCCCAGATATATCCGGGAACTTGCAGGTTCCTTGGTGGAAGAGTGTGGTAACATCTCACAGCAAGACCTGGCAAATCTGGTGCAGTCCATGAGGAGGAGATGCACTGCAGTACTTAATGCAGCTGGTGGCCACACCAGATACTGACTGTTACTTTTGATTTTGACCCCCCCCTTTGTTCAGGGATACATTGTTCCATTTCTGTTAGTCACATGTCTGTGGAACTTGTTCAGTTTATGTCTCAGTTGTTGAATCTTGTTATGTTCATACAAATATTTACACGTTAAGTTTGCTGAAAATAAACGCAGTTGAGAATGAGAGGACGTTTCTTTTTTTGCTGAGTTTAGATCTCACAGTCTCACGTCAGAATTGGACGTTCATTCAATTATGAAGTTTGCAGACGACACAGCATGATTACCAATGACGATGATAAAGCCAAAAGGGAGGAGGTGAGGGCCCTGGCGGAGTGGTGCCATGAAAATAGCCTSTCCCTCAACTTCAACAACTTCAGGTGGCGTAAGAAAGTTGGCTTGGCCCATAAGACCCTCACAAACTTTTACAGATGCACCATTGAGAGCATCCTGTCAGCTGTATCACCACCTGTTATGGCAACTGCACAGCTCGCAACCGCAGGGTCTTTCCAGAGGGTGGTGCAGTCTGCCCAACGCATCACCGAGGGCACACTGCCTACCCACCAGGACATCTACAGTACCTGTTGTCACAGAAAGGCCAAGAAGATCATCAAGGACCTCAGCCATCCGAGAAATGGGTTGTTCACTCCGTTACCATCCAGAAGGCGGGGTCAGTACAGGTTTATCAAAGCCAGGACCAAGAGACTCAAATATATCATGAAAGTTTGAAAGTTTCTTCAAGTGCAATCGCAAAAACCATCAAGTGCTATGAGGAAACTGGCTCTCATGAGGACCGCCACAGGAAAGGAAGACCCAGAGTTACATTTGCTGCAGAGGATAAGTTCATTAGAGATAACTGCTCCTCAGATTGCAGCCCAAATAAATGCTTCACAAAGTTCAAGTAACACACATCTCAACATCAACTTTTCAGAGGAGACTGCGTGAATCAGGTCTTCATGGTCTAATTGCTGCAAAGAAACCACTACACCAATAATAAGAGACTTGATTGGGCCATGAAACACCAGCAATGGACATTAGACCGTTGGAAATCTGTCCTTTGGGCTGAGTCCAAATTTGAATGTGGAGTAGGTGAACGGATGATCTCCGCATGTGTGGTTCCCAACGTGAAGCATGGAGAAGGAGGCGTGATGGTGCTTTGTTGGTGATACTGTCTGATATTTATTTAGAATTCAAGGCACACTTAACCAGCATGGCTACCACAGCATTCTGCAGCGATACGCCATCTCATCCGGTATGCACTTTGTGGGACTATCATTTGTTTTTCAACAGGACAATGACCCAACACACCTCTAAGCTGTGTAAGAGCTATTTGACCAAGAAGGAGAGTGATGGAGTGCTGCATCAGATGACCTGGCCTCCACAATCACCCTACCTCAACCCAATTGAGATGGTTTGGGATGAGTTGGACCGCAGAGTGAAGGAAAAGCAGCCAACAAGTGCTCAGCATATGTGGGAACTCCTTCAAGACTGTTGGAAAAGCATTCCAGGTGATGCTGGTTGAGAAAAAGGCAAGAGTTTGCAAAGCTGTCATCAAGGCAAATGGTGGCTACTTTGAAGAATCTCAAATGTATTTTGAATTTTTTGTTGTTGCTTACTACACTTTTTTGCTTACTACACAATTCCATGTGTTATTTCATAGTTTTGATGTCTTCACTATTGTTCTACAATGTAGAAAATAGTTAAAATAAAGAAAAGCCTTGAATAAGTAGGTGTCCAAACTTTGACTGGTACTGTATAAACTATTCGGACCCCTTTACTTTTTTGTTACGTTAAAGCCTTATCCTAAAATGGATTCAATTGTTTTTCCCCCCCTCATCAATCTACACACAATATCCCATAATGACAAAGCAAAAACAGGTTTAAAAAAAAAATGAAATATTGTATTTAAATTTTAGAATAAGGCTGTAACTTCACAAAATGTGGAAAAAGTCAAGGGGTCTGAATAGTTTCCGAATGCACTGTACATACACACACATTTTTACTCCGGACTCCAACGTTGCTCGCCCTCATATTTCTTAATTCCATTCTTTAACTTTTTGGATTTGTGTGTATTGTTGTTTATTGTCCGATATTACTGCTCTATTGGCACTAGGAACACAAGCATTGTGAATAAGAATCTGTTTTTAACTGACTTGCCTAGTTAAGGTTAGCTATTAACTCTGAATGTTAAGATTTGGGATTGGGTTAAGGTTTGGGATAGGTTTAAATACAAAACATTTAAAAATGACTTTCTATAGCTGGATTTAAACTTGCTACCTTTAAAATCAGAAGCAGATACTTATGCCCATCCACCAACCCTGTCCACTACACCCTTGCAAAACCGAAACCGACTTGAAGGTAACAGTGCTCACTGTTGCAGCTAGTGCCCATTTTCCATGTCATCGCCCGACATCCTCAGACATGGATGTACATCGAATACTGACTTGTATCACGGGTGACCTGGCTTTAGTCCTCACCACCACAACAGAGCTCCCCCAGAGCACATCCCACTTACAGTTTCAGTTTCCATTGGCAACAGCAGCACTAAAGATTTATCACAGCTATATGTCTCAGCTTTCACCAGACTGAGACTGCAAAAACTTTCTCTGGTGTGAGTCATGACAACATGTCCTTCAACCATCCCTACCCTATGCTTAGTGTGACAAAGCTTCATTTGAAACTCTGCACAGTCATAGAGAGAGTTATTTCTAAACCGAAACAGAACTTGTTGTTTTTGACCATCATCCGGAGTACAATGACGCACAGCTTTGACGGAGATAAATCCTTTTGGGGTATTTCCCAATTTATATTCTGTGTGGTTTCCCGTCACTCCCAGCTGTCAATTAAGCACATGACAGACAGAGACATGAACACAGGAGGTCCCCTCTCTCTTTTTTTAATTTATTTTATTTAACCTTTATTTAACCAGGTAGGCAAATTGAGAACACGTTCTCATTTACAATTGCGACCTGGCCAAGATAAAGCAAAGCAGTTCGACACATACAACAACACATAGTTACACATGGAGTAAAACAAACATATAGTCAATGATACAGTGAAAAAAAATAAGTCTATATACAATGTGAGCAAGTGAGGTGAGATAAGGGAGGTGAAGGCAAACAAATATATGTATAAATAAATAAAAAATTTCTCAATTATAGTGGATTTGTCGTGTACAGTGTTTCCTATCTTCGAGCAGTTGGAAGCTCGGAGGAGGTGTTCTTATTCTCATGGACTTTTCAGTGTCCCAGAACTTTTTTGAATTTGTGTGCAGGAAGCAAATTTCTGTTTGAAAAAGCTAGCCTTGGCTTTTCTAACTGCCTGTGTATACTGGTTTCTAGCTTCCCTGAAAAGTTGCATATCACGGGGGCTGTTCGATCTAATGCAGAACGCCATAGGATGTTTTTCTGTTGGTTAAGGGCAGTCAGGTCAGGAGAGAACCAAGGGCATATATCTGTTCCTGGTTCTTAATTTCTTGATGGCGCATGCTTATTCAAGATGGTGAGGAAGGCATTTTTTTTTTTAATGTCCAGGCATCCTCTACTGACGGGATGAGATCAATACCTTCCAGGATACCTCGGCCAGGTCGAAGATAGAAGGCCTGCTCGCTGAAGTGTTTCAGGGAGCGTTTGACAGTGATGAGTGGAGGTCGTTTGACCGCTGACCCATTACGGATGCAGCAATGAGCAGTGATCGCTGAGATCTTGGTTGAAAACAGCAGAGGTGTATTGGAGGGCAAGTTTGTTAGGGTATGATCTATGAGGTACCCGTGTTTACGGAATTGGGGGTGTACCTGGTAGGTTCATTGATATTTGTGTGAGATTGGAGGATCAAGCTTAGATTGTAGGGGTGGTTTAAGCATGTTCAAATTTAGGTCGCCTAGCAGCACGACTCTGAAGATAGATGGGGGCAATCAGTTCACATATGTGTCCAGAGCACAGCTGGGGGCAGAGGGTGTCTATAGCAGGCGGCAACGGTGAGAGACTTGTTTTTAGAGGGTGGATTTTTAAAGTAGAAGTTCAAATTGTTTGGGAACAGACCTGGATAGTAAACAGAACTCTGCAGGCAATCTGCAATAGATTGCAACACGCCCCCTTTGGCCGTTCTATCTTGTCTAAAATCTTGTAGTTGGTGAATGTCAGAATTTTGGGTGTTTTTAAGCCGATTCAGACGGCTAAACACATCCGTAGGTCTTGAAGAGTGACTAAGCAAGTGAACAAACAAACTTCAGGAGGAGGCTTTCTAATTTAACATGCTGATTGAAGCCAGGTTTGGTTACAGAAGTCTTCAAAAGATAGGCGCTCTGGGGAATCTTAGGTGGAGGTATGGTGACGTCTTAGGGTCTGGAGTTCCGTCGATGTACATCACCAGAGTAACAGGGAGGAGTAGGATAAGCGGTAGCGGCTAAAGCTATGAAAATTGGTCGTTAGAACTTCTAGAGCAGAGAGTAAAGGAAGTTCTGGGGGCGAAATACTTAAAGGAATAATACGACATGTATTGGTAGGATGTGAATACAGTGGAGGTAAACTAGGTATTGGTGATGATGGAGGAGATATTGTCTCTAGAACAATCATTGAACCAGTGAGTTCATCGATATGTGGGTGTGGACTGAGAGGTGGATATGGTATAGTGGCAGGGCTAGAGGCTCTACAGTGAATAAGCCAATAAACACTAACAGAACAGCACAATGGACAGGATGTTACTGAAGAGAGCATGCTAATCGAGTGATCAATAAGGTCCAGTGAGTAGAGGTTGGTTGGGTCACGGCGATCCGACAGCTGGCCGGTAGATGGTATCGGTAGCAAGATAGCATAGGATGGAGTCTATTTGTAGATACCATGCGTGCGTTTCCGTCGGTAGGTTAGTGGGGTTCCGTGTGGTAGAGGGGATCAATCCAAATTGGCAAAATAGATATAGTGACCCACAGAAAAAGAAAAAAAAAATAATAATAATAATTGTCCGACTATACTTATATTCAAAGCAGCCTGATAACATGCATAACGGTTATAAGC
>NC_036858.1:58282788-58409973 GCF_002910315.2 Salvelinus sp. IW2-2015
GTAAAAATATAAAAAGGCCATGGTGGCGAAGTAAATACAACACAGCAAGTAAATAAAAACTAAAAAACACTGGAATGGTTGTTTGCAGTGGAAGAAAGCGCAAAGTAGAGACAGAAATAATGGGGTGCAAAGGAGCAAAATAAATAAATAAATACAGTAGGTAAAGAGGTAGTTGTTTGGGCTAAATTATAGATGGGCTATGTACAGGTGCAGTAATCTATGAGCTGCTCTGACAGCTGGTGCTAAAGCTAGTGAGGGAGATAAGTGTTTCCAGTTTCAGAGATTTTGTAGTTCGTTCCAGTCATTGGCAGCAGAGAACTGGAAGGAGAGGCGTCCAAAGGAAGAATTGGTTTTGGGGTGACCAGAGAGATAAACCTGCTGGAGCGCGTGCTACAGGTAGGTGTTGCTATGTGACCAGCGCTAGATAAGGGGGACTTTACCTAGCAGGGTCTTGTAGATGACCTGGAACCAGTGGTTTGGCGACGAGTATGAAGCGAGGCCAGCCAACGAGAGTGTACAGGTCGCAGTGGTGGGTAGTATATGGGGCTTTGGTGACAAAACGGATGGCACTGTGATAGACTGCATCCAATTTATTGAGTAGGTTTTGGAGGCTATTTTGTAAATGACATCACCGAAGTCGAGGATTGGTAGGATGGTCAGTTTACAAGGGTATGTTTGCAGCATGAGTGAAGATGCTTTGTTGCAGAATAGGAAGCCAATTCTAGATTTAACTTTGGATTGGAGATGTTTGATGTGAGTCTGGAAGGAGAGTTTACAGTCTAACCAGACACCTAGGTATTTGTAGTTGTCCACATATTCTAAGTCAGAGCCGTCCAGAGTAGTGATGTTGGACAGGCGGGCAGGTGCAGCAGCGATCGGTTGAAGAGCATGCATTAGTTTTACTTGTATTTAAGAGCAATTGGAGCCACGAAGGAGAGTTGTATGGCATTGAAGCTCGCCTGGAGGGTTGTTAACACAGTGTCAAAAGAAGGGCCAGAAGTATACAGAATAGTGTCGTCTGCGTAGAGGTGGATCAGAGAATCACCAGCAGCAAGAGCGACATCATTGATGTATACAGAGAAGAGAGTCGGTCCAAGAATTGAACCCTGTGGCACCCCCATGGAGACTGCCAGAGGCCCGGACACAAAGACCCTCCGATTTGACACACTGAACTCGATCAGAGAAGTAGTTGGTGAACCAGGCGAGGCAATCATTAGAGAAACCAAGGATGTCGAGTCTGCCGATGAGGATGTGGTGATTGACAGAGTCAAAAGCCTTGCCAGGTCAATGAATACGGCTGCACAGTATTGTTTCCTATCGATGGCGGTTAAGATATCTTTATGACCTTGAGCGTGGCTGAGGTGCACCATGACCAGCTCTGAAACCAGATTGCATAGCGGAGAAGGTATGGTGGGATTCGAAATGGTCGGTAATCTGTTTGTTGACTTGGCTTTCGAAGACCTTAGAAAGCAGGGTAGGATAGATATAGGTCTGTAGCTGTTAGGGTCAAGAGTGTCCCCCCCTTTGAAGAGGGGGATAACCGCAGCTGCTTTCCAATCTTTGGGAATCTCAGACGACACGAAAGAGAGGTTGAAAAGGCTAGTAATAGGGGTGGCAACAATTTCAGCAGATAGTTTTAGAAAGAAAGGGTCCAGATTATCTAGCCCGGCTGATTTTGTAAGGGTCCAGATTTTGCAGCTCTTTTAGAACATCAGCTGACTGTATTTGGAGAAAGAGAAATGGGGAAGGCTTGGGCGAGTAGCAGAGGGGAGGGCAGTGCTGTTGTCCGGGTAGGGGTAGCCAGGTGGAAACATGGCAGCCGTAGAAAAATGCTTATTGAAATTCTCAATTATAGTGGATTTGTCGTGGTGACAGTGTTTCCTATCTTCAGAGCAGTTGGAAGCTGGAGGAGGTGTTCTTATTCTCCATGGACTTTACAGTGTCCCAGAACTTTTTTGAATTTGTGTTGCAGGAAGCAAATTTCTGTTTGAAAAAGCATACCTTGGCTTTTCTAACTGCCTGTGTATACTGGTTTCTAGCTTCCCTGAAAAGTTCATATCACGGGGGCTGTTCGATGCTAATGCAGAACGCCATAGGATGTTTTTCTGTTGGTTAAGGGCAGTCAGGTCAGGAGAGAACCAAGGGCTATATCTGTTCCTGGTTCTAAATTCTTGAATGGGGCATGCTTATTCAAGAAGGTGAGGAAGGCATTTTTTTTAAATGTCCAGGCATCTCTTACTGACGGGATGAGATCAATATCCTTCCAGGATACCTCGGCCAGGTCGATTAGAAAGGCCTGCTCGCTGAAGTGTTTCAGGGAGCGTTTGACAGTGATGAGTGGAGGTCGTTTGACCGCTGACCCATTACGGATGCAGGCAATGAGCAGTGATCGCTGAGATCTTGGTTGAAAACAGCAGAGGTGTATTTGGAGGGCAAGTTTGTTAGGATGATATCTATGAGGGTACCCGTGTTTACGGAATTGTGGTACCTGGTAGGTTCATTGATTTTGTGTAGATTGGAGGCATCAAGCTTAGATTGTAGGGTGGCGGTGTTAAGCATGTTCAAATTTATCGCCTAGCAGCACGAGCTCTGAAGATAGATGGGGGCATCAGTTCACATATAGTGTTCAGAGCACAGCTGGGGCAGAGGGTGGTCTATAGCAGGCGCGAACGGTGAGAGACTTGTTTTTAGAGAGGTGGATTTTTTAAAAGTAGAAGTTCAAATTGTTTGGGAACAGACCTGGATAGTAAAACAGAACTCTGCAGGCAATCTTTGCAATAGATTGCCACACCGCCCCCTTTGGCCGTTCTATCTTGTCTGAAAATCTTGTAGTTGGGGATGAAAATGTCAGAATTTTGGTGGTCTTTCTAAGCAGGATTCAGACACGGCTAAATTAGCGGGCCCCAGATGAGCGTTCAGGTAACGTCGGGACGGAGGTGCCAGTTGGATAACTCCCTCGGGCAGATAACGTCGGCAGTCAGTCGTGAAGGCCCGGTGGGGCTCCGTATCTGCAGCAACAACAAKAAKAAWAAACGGGTCCGGATAGGTGACTGTAGCCCAGGAATGGCTGATGGAACTCCTCAGCTGGCTAGCTCCGGAATGATTTGAGTTTGCTCCGGGATCGACGTAAGCCAATAGTCACACGGTTTGCAGCTAGCTAGCTGCGAAATCAAGGTGCAAATGTCCAGAGCCTGCGACTGAAATCCGGGGAAACTGAGAGAAAAAAAGTCCCGGAATGCTCCGGTCCGAGTCGCGTTGCACAAAAGTGCCGGTAGATTATCGAGCTAAAGGAATAGCTGATGACCACAAAACGTGGGCAGCTGAAACACCAACGCTAGCCAGCAAACCGGCTAATTTCTGGGCAGCTACAGATTAGCTTCTGGCTAGCTATCGGATAGCTTCTGGTTAGCTTTCTGGCTAGCTTCTGAATTAGCCCCTGGCTAGCTTCCACGGTGGATTTTCAGATTTGAGGTAAATAATACTTTTTTTGTAATTGGTGAAGCGGGTTGCAGGAAAGCTTTTGCAGGAAAGCTTTTGTAGTTGAGTTCTTGGATAATAAAATATATAAAAGATATGCGAAGAAAGGTGTAAATATATATATATACAGGACACGACAATACGAAACAGAAATGACGTCTGAACTGCTAAGCCATCTTGGAATCTTTAACTTAACCAAAGTGAACAAAGCCGGGTAGCACGGTACTCAAAAGACATCAAGCGACATCAGCGTAATTCCAGTCATGCCTGCTGCCATTTAGGCCCAAGTCAGCCCTTTTATGTACTGTACTTTTAGAGGTGGGTCATGGTGTCACCAGGCTTATCTTTTTAGTTTCAGGGATAAACGGAAAAGTACAACTGGTCCACATCAAACTGCTGGGCAGGATGTAGTCTGTAGGGCCAAAAACCCATATGAAACACATTGGTTTCAACTGCTCTTCAATTCGTGCACCTTGGTTTGAGAGCAAGGTAGCGGCAGTGCTCCTTTCCCTCTGTAGTCAGCTGGCTAGCCTACTGCTAGTTGGTTTCAACTGCTCTTCAATTCGTGCACCTTGGTTTGAGAGCAAGGTAGCGGCAGTGCTCCTTTCCCTCTGTAGTCAGCTGGCTAGCCTACTGCTAGTTGGTTAACGTAGCTTCCAAACACATGCTGCTAAAACACCTGTCTGAAACCAAAAATAACAGCAACTGTATTCCCTAAACTATTTTACCATATGGCATAAACTACCAGGGGGTCTGCCTTGAGGGAGAAATTATCCCTGAATTTCTCACTAGGAGGCTGATGCACCACTCAGTTACTAAACAACAACAACGGGTCATCAGTGAACAGATTGGATGACAGAATAGAGAGATAAGGGCTTCTCACTGCTAACAACGTCACTCCCCTGAAACAAACTAAGGTCTAATTTCACTAGAGTCAGGTCAGGGTAATGAAAGTGTTGTCGCTGTCCTGAATAACCCTGTCCAACAGGAGTAATACTCAGTATCTGCACAGTTTAACGCACAAACATCTGATCTAATCTTTACCCTAGCTATCGCTTTAACAGGCCCAGGGACAACCAATTCAATTAGTAAAGGAGCAATAGAGAGAAGCAGGGATGGTGAGATAGAGAGGTTGGTTTTCCACTTCGAACCAGGCCGACAGGTAACAGGAGAGGGCTGAGGAACCAACTGCTCCTGGATATCCTGAGATAAGGAAAAGATGGAGGGGAGAGAAGGACATGGCAGGGAAATGGTCCAATTCAATCACTTATCAATAGAACATCCCTCGTCATCCCTATTGCCTGATCTGGCAGACTCACTAAACACAAATACTTCTTTTGTAAATGATGTCTGAGTGTTGTTGTGTGCCCCTTGCTAACAGTAAATAAATAAAAAACAAGAAAACATTGCCATCTGGTTTGCTTAATAAGGAATTTGAAATTATTTATACTTTAACTTTTGACACTTATGTATATATTACACCAAATACTTTTAGACTTTAACGCAAGTAGTATTTTACTTGGAGACTTTCCCTTGTAKTATAGTGATTGGTTAACACTTGTCGACATTTGATTTTCTTTATCATGACTATTCGGTCTGGTTGGCTGATATAAGTAACAGAGAGGCAGAAAGACAGAGGAGCGCTCCTMTTACCAACAAGAAAAACAAAAATGTCACTCAAACAGAAGGGGAACTAACAGTCACTGACCAACAACCAAAACTAAACAGGTGGGGTTTTAGGAGAAGTTCTGAAAGACACTCATGGGGGTGTCCACTGAAAGTTGACTAACAACAACTGGAACCTAAAAGACACCCACCATGAGAGCTCACAAATTTTGCCAAAGAGGTAAACAAAATAAAAACCCACACCAAACTTAACGACAGGAAGCAAAGCAAACCAAAAACGTGGAACAAAACAAAATCTGACAAAGCAATGTTTTCCTAGAAATCAAGTAGGGCATTACAACTAAATGTGTTGACAATCCACATCTCCCAAGACAGCTGGAGCAATGGGCTCGCCACTCTTAAATAGCACTTGGGCCAGCACAGGTGAAACACCTTCCCACTAATGAAACGGCAATGAGCACAGGTGTAACACATACAAAATGCTAACACATATTGACGAGGTGACACCAATCGGTGCACCCTATGTGCTAACGAGCTTTACATGCTAAAGCCCACCCTCAAAACATAAACGTAAAAACAATAGCCTGTAACAGGCTGCATCAACAACCCCCGCTCTGGCCCAACTCTATTCCTTCCTCAGACAGCAGCAGAAACACAGATAGAAAAGACTCTAGCTAACCACCTTATACTAAAATATCCACACACACCACTAGCCAGCCATACAGTGCCTTCAGAAATTATTCATACCCCTTGACTTAATCCTGATTTTGTTGTATTGCAACCTGAATTCAAAATTGATAAAATTCATTTTCTCACCCATCTATACACAATACCCAAAAGTTATCTGAAAAAGTGGACAGGGTAGATTTATGATGAGATATGGATAAGAGCAATATACTTTTATTTGATAATTGGCAGCCAAGCATTGGTCATCAGCATTCAAAGACAACACAAGATGAATAGGAAATGTGTGTCAAGCTCATGACTGTCCATCATTAAGTTCATCATAACTTATTGTTTAGAATTATTACTTCATGTATTTTTTTATAATTTTACATCCTTTGGATATTTCTATCTGTAGCCCACATTTTTTCGATATTTAAATAATAATGAACTTGATTCATCCATTGTCTTAATGATGGAGGATCATTTGATTTCCATTTTTTATTTCTGAGAAAAGAAATGCCCAACCCATTGAGTATCTCATCGCACCCTCATATGCCATGTCTTGAAATATGCAGATAGATGGACGAAAAGTACATTAACATTGCTAAATGTACTGGATTAAGCGTCATTTTTTGTTAATTTTAATTTGGTTAGTTACTGTATGTTCCAACACTCCTTCCATCTTGTGCCAATATCAGTTATTTTCAGGTCTTGGTTCCAATAGTTTCTATTTTATTTTGAAGAGATTGTCAGTGGGATAGGCTTTCTGCAAGGTTTTTTATATCTTCCCTATCATATGAGCATCATAACTTATTTAATCTGCCTATAAACTCTTAATGCTTTTCCACGTCGTAGTGGTACCTACAGTACAACCTATCATATCATCGCATGACTCCAAGTTTAGTTCAACGTAATGATTTATTATATWAATATTTGTGGATAAAGGAGCTTCCACCACAATTGTCACATAATTATACTTTTTACAGACACAAAAAGATCCCACCATGTTGAACAAATAAATTGTCTGGCGACATTTATGAAATTGTACCGGCACATCCGGTTTCCATCAAACCTGTCATGATATATATTTTATACTGCATTAATTAACTTGCATAAAAATTGTGATTGGAAAGGATAGTGTCACCATAAAAGGTGAATGGAGGGCACTTTCCAGGTGGAGTTACTGTCTAATGCTTATTCACATGTGCATCGTTTTAGAATGTCTGATTTATAATGGGAAACATGCATATATATGGCATGCAGCAATTATTTTAGATTTTTTTTAAAGTATGACCTGACGGAAAACTGTGATTTTTATTTGTTAATTTTAGGTATTACCAATACTCAAAAAATCTCTGAAATGTGTTAATGCAGCATACTGTTAATTAATGTGCATTGTGGAAAAAAATCTCTATTTCGAATGGTACTGTAATTCCACCCCACAAAATACAGTACCATACTGTATCTTTGGCGCACCAAAACCTTTTGACCACTAGTGGGTGCATGGAATTGTTGTCTCTGTCTTATTTTAACATATTTTGAGGCATGCCTTGTAAGAGGCTATATTTGTTGCACCTGTGAGTGAGAATGCTGTACCAACTTAACTCCAATGTGGTGATAGTGCCCCAATTTATTTTAAATATGTAATGGACAGATTGGAGTGGTAGTAAGTCTTTAAATGGTTGAGCATTTTGCCATGTCCTTTTGGTACATTTTTCGCTGTAGTCACTGACATTTTGGAAGCATTTGTTGATGAATATTTGGTGTTTTATATCACTTGCACTTCTAGAGTCCTTAAATAATATTAGTGATGTTACATTTGATACCGGAGCTCTGAGGCATGCGTCAAAATTGATAAGCAGTTCAGTTCGAAGCAGTTTGCCGATGCCTGAATACTTTATCAGAAGCACGTGATCAATGACATCCAAAGCATCCTTTTGTCGAACAACCACCTGATTGGTTTGGTATTGGTTTCGGTAGAAGACAAAAAGGCTGCACTGCGTACACGCTACGACGTGTGCAACATCATCTATACTGAACAAAAATATAAATGCACCTAGTGTTGGTCCCATGATTCATGAGCTGAAATAAAAGTACCCAGAAATGTTCCATACSCACAAAAATATTATTTCTCTCATATAACACATTTGTTTACATCCTTGTTCGTGAGCATTTCTGTTTTGCCAAGATAATCCATCAACCTGACCAGTGGCGGTCAGTGYCCTTTAAAGATGAGGGTGATACTTTTTTTAATGAGCATGCCCTTATTTTTATTACAGCATATTGGATGACTGTCATTAATTTTCCATTCACKCAGCTCAATGTAACATCAATAGGTTAAGGCTACTAAGTGATACTGAAATGAACCTAGCCTTGTTTATCCCCGCTTGGTTACATTTGCTTCCGTTTAAGAAAAGTCTTTCAACAGAATTGGAAAAATGAGTACACCCCTGATCACACTCAACAGTTCACTTTCATAGCAGCCACATAAAAACAGCACGATCAATCAAATCAAAATAAATTTATTTATATAGCCCTTCGTACATCAGCTAATATCTCGAAGTGCTGTACAGAAACCCAGCCTAAAACCCAAACAGCAAGCAATGCAGGTGTAGAAGCACGGTGGCTAGGAAAAACTCCCTAGAAAGGCCAAAACCTAGGAAGAAACCTAGAGAGGAACCAGGCTATGAGGGTGCCAGTCCTCTTCTGGTTGTGCCGGGTGGAGATTATAACAGAACATGGCAGATGTTCAAATGTTCATAAATGACCAGCATGGTCAAATAATAATAATCACAGTAGTTATCGAGGGTGTAGCAAGTCAGCACCTCAGGAGTAAATGTCAGTTGGCTTTTCATAGCCGATCATTAAGAGTATCTCTACCGCTCCTGCGGTCCTAGAGAGTTGAAAACAGCAGGTCTGGACAAGTAGCACGTCCAGTGGACAGGTCAGGGTTCCATAAGCCGCAGGCAGAACAGTTGAAACTGGAACAGCACAAGGCCAGGTGGACTGGGAACAGCAAGGAGTCATCATGCCCGGTAGTCCTGACGCATGGTCCTAGGGCTCAGGTCCCCCGAAGAGAGAGAAAGAAAGAGAGAAGGAGAGAATTAGAGAGAGCATACATAAATTCACACAGGACACCGGATAAGACAGGAGAAGTACTCCAGATATAACAAACTGACCCTAGCCCCCCGTCACATAAACTACTGCAACATAAATACTGGAGGCTGAGACAGGAGGGGTCAGGAGACACTGTGGCCCATCCGACGATACCCCCGGACAGGGCAAACAGGAAGGATATAACCCCACCCACTTTGCCAAGCACAGCCCACACTAGAGGGATATCTTCAACCACCAACTAACAATCCTGAGACAAGGCCGAGTATAGCCCACAAAGATCTCCGCACCGGCACAAACCAAGGGGGGGGGCGCCAACCCAGACAGGAAGATCACGTCAGTGACTCAACCCACTCAAGTGACGCACCCCTCCTATGGACGGCATGAAAGAGCACCAGTAAGCCAGTGACTCAGCCCCTGTAATAGGGTTAGAGGCAGAGAATCCAGTGGAGAGAGGGGAACCGGCCAGGCAGAGAACGCAAGGGCGGTTCGTTGCTCCAGAGCCTTTCCGTTCACCTTCACACTCCTGGGCCAGACTACACTTAGTCATATGACCTACTGAAGAGATAAGTCTTCAGTAAAGACTAAAAGGTTGAGACCGAGTCTGCGTCTCTCACATGGGTAGGTAGACCATTCCATAAAAATGGAGATCTATAGGAGAAAGCCCTGCCTCCAGCTGTTTGCTTAGAAATTCTAGGGACAATTAGGAGGCCTGCGTCTTGTGACCGTAGCGTACGTGTAGGTATGTACGGCAGGACCAACTCGGAAAGATAGGTAGGAGCAAGCCCATGTAACGCTTTGTAGGTTAACAGTAAAACCTTGAAATCACCCTTGCCTTAACAGGAAGCCAGTGTAGGGAAGCTAGCACTGGAGTAATATGATCAAACTTTTTGGTTCTAGTCAGATTCTAGCAGCCGTATTTAGCACTAACTGAAGTTTATTTAGTGCTTTATCCGGGTAGCCGGAAAGTAGAGCATTGCGGTAGTCTAACCTAGAAGTAACAAAAGCATGGATTAATTTTTCTGCATCATTTTTGGACAGAAAATGTCAGATTTTTGCAATGTTACGTAGATGGAAAAAAGCTGTCCTTGAAACAGTCTTGATATGTTCGTCAAAAGAGAGATCAGAGCCAGAGTAACGCCGAGGTCCTTCACAGTTTTATTTGAGACGACTTTACAACCATCAAGAATAATTGTCAGATTCAACAGAAGATATCTTTTGTTCTTGGGACCTAGAACAAGCATCTCTGTTTGGTCCGAGTTTAAAAGTAAACGTTTGCAGCCATCCACTTCCATGTCTGAAACACAGGCTTCTAGCGAGGGCAATTTTGGGGCTTCACCATGTTTCATTGAAATGTACAGCTGTGTGTCATCCGCATAGCAGTGAAAGTTAACATTATGTTTTTGAATGAACTCCCCAAGAGGTAAAATATATAGTGAAAACAATAGTGGTCCTAAAACGGAACCTTGAGGAACACCGAAATGTACAGTTGATTTGTCAGAGGACAAACCATTCACAGAGACAAACTGATATCTTTCCGAAAGATAAGATCTAAACCAGGCCAGAACTTGTCCGTGTAGACCAATTTGGGTTTCCAATCTCTCCAAAAGAATGTGGTGATCGATGGTATCAAAGGCAGCACTAAGGTCTAGTAGCACGAGGACAGATGCAGAGCCTCGGTCTGACGCCATTAAAAGATCATTTACCACCTTCACAAGTGCAGTCTCAGTGCTATGATGGGGTCTAAAACCAGACTGAAGCATTTCATATACATTGTTTGTCTTCAGGTAGGCAGTGAGTTGCTCGGCAACAGCTTTTTCAAAAAAAATTGAGAGGAATGGAAGATTCGATATAGGCCGATAGTTTTTTCTATTTTCTGGGTCAAGGTTTGGCTTTTTCAAGAGAGGCTTTATTACTGCCACTTTTAGTGAGTTTGGTACACATCCGGTGGATAGAGAGCCGTTTATTATGTTCAACATAGGAGGGCCAAGCACATGAAGCAGCTCTTTCAGTAGTTTAGTTGGAATAGGATCCAGTATGCAGCTTGAAGGTTAAAACCTCTACTTATCACCCTCCCGATCCGGGATCCTCCTCATCAAAAAAGCTGACTAGCATAGCCTAGCCTAACGGGACAGTGATATCATATAATATAATTTTCATGAAATCACAAGTCCAATACAGCAAATGAAAGATAAACATCTTGTGAATCCAATCCATCATTTCCGATTTTTTAAATGTTTTACAGCGAAAACACATATGTATTTCTATTAGCTAACCACAATAGCCAAACACACAACTGCATATTTTCACCATGTTTCCACCGCATAGGTAGCTTTCACAAAACCGACAAAATAGAGATAAAAATTAGTCACTAACCAGAAACAACTTCATCAGATGACAGTCTTATAACATGTTATACAATACATTTATGTTTTGTTCGAAAATGTGCATATTTGAGGTATAAATCATAGTTTTACATTGCAGCCACCATCAAAAATAGCACCAAAGCAGCCAGAATAATTACAGAGAGCAACGTGAAATACATAAATACTCATCATAATTTATTTATTTTTTTATCAGAAAAATACATGGTGTACAGCAAATGAAAGATAAACATCTTGTGAATCCAGCCAATATTTCAGATTTTTTAAGTGTTTTACAGCAAAAACACAATATAGAATTATATTAGCTTACCACAATAGCCAAACACACAAACGCATTTATTCACCGCAAAGGTAGCTTTCGCAAAAACCAGCAAAAGATATAAAATTAATCACTAACCTTTGGACAACTTCATCAGATGACAGTCTTATAACATCATGTTATACAATACATTTATGTTTTGTTCGAAAATGTGCATATTTATAGCTACAAATCCTGGTTATACATTGTGAATACGTAGCAACGATTCACCAGAATCTCCGGAGATATTTTGGACACTCACCTAATCTGACCAAAGAACTCATCATAAACTTTACATACAAATACTTGTTGTATGGCAAATGAAAGATACACTGGTTCTTAATGCAACCGCTGTGTTAGATTTTTTTAAAATAACTTTACCACAACATACAGCTTGGGTTATTGTGAGACAGTGCTCACCAACACGGCGGAGAATAGACATCAACATATACACAGAAATACGAAATAACATCATAAATGTTGTCTTACTTTTGCTGAGCTTCCATCAGAATGTTGTACAAGGAGTCCTGTTTACAGAATAAATCGTTGTTTGGTTTTAGAATGTCCATTTATTCTGTCGAATTCCGCGCACAATGCTAGCCAAGGTTGCTAACATTCCCATCCTCTCTTGGCGCAAAGAACGGAAAACTCCAAAAGTCCCAATAAACTGATAAAACTCGGTTGAAAAAAACTACTTTATGATGTTATTATCATATGTATCAAATAAAATCAGAGCCGGAGATATTCGCTGTGTATACCGAATGCTTTTCAGAAGACAATGTCGAGGTCCCTCGCGCGCCGTCGAAGACAAAGAAAATACCGGACCTGTCACTCCAAAGCTCTTGTTCGGCCTCAGATCAAGCTAGACACCCCATTCCACCTTCCACTGCCTGTTGACATCTAGTGGAAGGCGTATGAAGTGCATGCATATCGATAAATAAAAGCCAGTTGAATAGGCAGGCCCTGAAACAGAGCCTCGTTTTCAGATTTTTCACTTCTGTATGGAAGTTTGCTGCAAAATGAGTTCTGTTTTAGTCACAGATGTAATTCAAACAGTTTTAGAAACTTGAGAGTGTTTTCTATCCAATAGTAATAATAATATTCATATTGTATGATCTAGAACAGAGTAGGAGGCCGTTTCATTTGGGCACGATTTTTTCCAAAGTGAAAACAGCGCCCCCGTATTGACAAGAAGTTTTTAAGAGGCCATGATTATTTTCATCATTGTGTCAAAGATATAGTACTAAAACACTTAAGTGTCTCTCCCGAACTAGGTCCTGGCAGAGTTGTGCAGACTCAGGACAGCTGAGCTTTGGAGGAATACGCAGATTTGAAAGAGGAGTCCGTAATTTGCTTTCTAATGATCATGATCTTTTCCTCAAAGAAGTTCATGAATTTATTACTGCTGAAGTGAAATCCATCCTCACTTGGGGAATGCTGCTTTTTAGTTAGCTTTGCGACAGTATCAAAAATACATTTTGGATTGTTCTTATTTTCCTCAATTAAGTTGGAAAAGTAGGATGATCGAGCAGAGTGAGGGCTCTTCGATACTGCGCGGTACTGTCTTTCCAAGCTAGTCGGAAGACTTCCAGTTTGGTGTGGCGCCATTTCCGTTCCAATTTTCTGGAAGCTTGCTTCAGGCTCGGGTAATTTTCTAGTTTTTTATGGGTGCAACTGCATCTAGGGTATTGCGCAAGGTTAAATTGAGTTCCTCAGTTAGGTGGTTAACTGATTTTTGTCCTCTGACGTCCTTGGGTAGGCAGAAGGAGTCTGGAAGGGCATCAAGGAATCTTTGTGTTGTCTGAGAATTTATAGCACGACTTTGATGCTCCTTGGTTGGGGTCTGAGCAGATTATTTGTTGCGATTGAAACGTAATAAAATGGTGGTCCGATAGTCCAGGATTATGAGGAAAAACATTAAGATCTACAACATTTATTCCAGGGACAAAACTAGGTCCAGAGTATGACTGTGGCAGTGAGTAGGTCCAGAGACATGTTGGACAAAACCCACTGATTCGATGATGGCTCCAAAAGTTTTTGGAGTGGGTCTGTGGACTTTTCCATGTGAATATTAAAATCACCAAAAATTAGAATATTATCTGCTATGACTACAAGGTCCGATAGGAATCGGGAACTCAGTGAGGAACGCTGTATATGGCCCAGGAGGCCTGTAAACAGTAGCTATAAAAAGTGATTGAGTAGGCTGCATAGATTTCATGACTAGAAGCTCAAAGGCGAAAACGTCATTTTTTTTTTGTAAATTGAAATTTGCTATCGTAAATGTTAGCAACACCTCCGCTTTTGCGGGATGCACTGGGGATATGGTCACTTGTAACCAGGAGGAGAGGCTCATTTAACACAGTAAATTCATCAAGCTTAAGCCATGTTTCAGTCAGGCCAATCACATCAAGATTATGATCAGTGATTAGTTCATTGACTATAACTGCCTTTGAAGAGAGTGATCTAACATTAAGTAGCCCTATTTTGAGATGTGAGGTATCACGATCTTTTTCAATAATGGCAGGAATGGAGGAGGTCTTTATCCTAGTGAGATTGCTAAGGCGAACACCGCCATGTTTAGTTTGCCCAACCTAGGTCGAGGCACAGACACAGTCTCAATGGGGATAGCTGAGCTGACTACACCGACTATGCTAGTGGCAGACTTCACTAAGCTGGCAGGCTGGTTAACAGCCTGCTGCCTGGCCTGCACCCTATTTCATTGTGGAGCTAGAGGAGTTAGAGCCCTGTCTATGTTGGTAGATAAGATGAGATCACCCCTCCAGCTAGGATGGAGTCCATCACTCCTCAGCAGGTCAGGCTTGGTCCTGTTTGTGGGTGAGTCCCAGAAAGAAGGCCAATTATCTACAAATTCTATCTTTTGGGAGGGGCAGAAAACAGTTTTCAACCAGCAATTGAGTTGTGAGACTCTGCTGTAGAGCTCATCACTCCCCCTAACTGGGAGGGGGCCAGAGACAATTACTCGATGACGACACATTTTCTAGCTGATTTACACGCTGAAGCTATGTTGCGCTTGGTGACCTCTGACTGTTTCATCCTAACATCGTTGGTGCCGACGTGGATAACAATATCTCTATACTCTCTACACTCGCCAGTTTTAGCTTTAGCCAGCACCATCTTCAGATTAGCCTTAACGTCGGTAGCCCTGCCCCCTGGTAAACAGTGTATGATTGCTGGGTGATTCGTTTTAAGTCTAATACTGCGGGTAATGGACTAGGGTTTTCAATGACTAGGGTTTTCAATTTGTCAGAGCTAATGGTGGGAAGCTTCGGCGTCTCAGACCCCGTAACGGGAGGAGTAGAGACAAGAGAAGACTCGGCCTCAGACTACTCGCTGCTTAATGGGGAAAACCGGTTGAAAGTTTCTGTCGGCTGAATGAGCGACACCAGTTGAGCATTCATCAGCATTTCCCTCCAGAAGCCATGAGAAAGTTGTCCGGCTGCGGGGACTGTGCGGGGGGATTTATACTACTATCTGTACTTACTGGTGGCACAGACGCTGTTTCATCCTTTCCTACACTGAAATTACCCTTGCCTAACGATTGCTTCTGAAGCTGGGCTTGCAGCACAGCTATCCTCGCCATAAGTCGATCGTTCTCCTGTATATTATGAGTACAGCGACTGCAATTAATTCACCTTCTTCGCAACTATCTAAGCACTCTTCTCCTTTTACCTTTTCCCTTCGCTTGTGGACATCAGTGCACAACACATCAGCTGTCTGTGACAGGCYAAAAKAACTTTCCAAGCCAAACCTTCATATCATGACCGCTAACCACTGCACACAGCCTACATCGTTGTCACAACACAGTCAACTAAAACTAGTAGAACTAACGTGTTAGTTAACCCACTACAATTATGCAGTGCGGTGTACAGTCAGAAAGCAGTTTAGCAGTTACACCGGCGGGCCTCAGTGGCAATAAATTAATKAAATTAAAAACACACCTTGACTTGGAAGAGTTCCAGTGTTGGATAGCCATCTAGCTAACATAGCATCCCTCTCTGTTTGAGCCGGGTATTTGAGTAGGCTAAACTAGCTAGCTGCATAAGCAGTTTAAAGTTTAAAGTTAAAAAACAAAATACAACCAAATATAGCTAGCTCTCGCTCTCTCTCGCTCACTCTCTCTTGCTTCTCCTTAATTTTGGAATAAATTAAATTGTTCAAAACTGTTCAACTATTGTCTTTCTCTCTCTTTGAGTCAAATACCCACCACATTTTATGCACTATCCTGCTAGGTAGCTTTCAGTACTTGATTAATTCTCTGATCCTTTGATTGAGTGGACAATATGCCAGTTCATGCTGTAAGAGCTTTGAGGATGTCCTCTGGAAGTTGTCATAATAACTGTGCAAGTCTATGGAAGGGGGTGAGAACCATGAGCCTCCTAGGTTTTMTATTGAAGTCAATGTATGCAGAGGAGGACAGAAGCTAGCTCTCCCCTTGCTACATTATGGTGCTACCCAGTATGCTGCTGAGGATACTGTTGATCTTCATTGCAAAACAATGTGTTTTAATAAATTATTTGGTGACGTAAATATATTTAAAAAAGTTTTATCTAAAAAGGATAACTCTGTATTTTTTCACATAACACAATGCCACAGATGTCTCAAATTTTGAGGGAGTGTGCAATTGGCACACTTACTACAGGAATGTCCACCAGACCTGTTGTCAGATAATTTAATGTTCKTTTCTCTACCATAAGCCACCTCCAATGGCATTTCAGAGAATTTGGCAGCATGTCCAACCGGCCTCACAACCGCAGACCACGTGTAACCACGCCAGCCCAGGACCTCCACATCCGGCTTCTTCACCTGTGGGATCATCTGAGACCAGCCTCTAGAATAGCGGATGAAACTGAGGAGTATTTTTGTCTGCAATAAAGCCCTTTTGTGGGGAAAAACGAATTCTGATTAGCTGGGCCTGGCTCCCCAGTTGGTAGGCTTGGCTCCCAAGTGGGTGGGCCTATAGCTGTGCCCCTGCCCAGTCATGTGAAATCAATAGATTAGGGTCTAATTTATTCATTTCAATTCACTGATTTCTTTATTTGAACTGTAACTCAGTAAAATTGTTGAAATTGTTGCATGTTGCATTTACATTTTTGTTCAGTATGTAATAATGTGGCTGTTCTAAATTATTTTGACCAGCAGGTGCCACTAGCGTASACTGTGTTTATCAAAGCCTCGAGTAATAAACTTATTTTCGACACAATTGGCTGGAAAGCCTCAACGCATCAGGAAGCTTTACATTGTACGTATTCTTTTCAGAAATTGCGCACGCAGATATTTAATGTGAATTTTATGCAACAGTTATAAATGAGYCCCCTGAGTCCTTTGCAACTCCCTGTGTTGGGGGGAGGAACCACACCCAGGGATAGGCAAAAATTACAAAATACAGATACGTTGATCTTTATGGTATTATATATCATAATCAACTACAAAATACATTAGAATTATACATCACTATCGTATCAATTACATTTTCCCTCAACAAAGTATTTATCAACATTATTACATATACATGTATACAGTATTTAGTTAATTTAGCAAATGCTCTTATCACACTATATTGCTATCATACTTGTGATACCAACGCAGGATGAAAGGGGGGGGCCACAAAATGTGAACCGCTATAAAAAATATATATATATACAAATTATGGTATTTTAAAAATACAAAATGTAAAATACATTGTAGTGTAGTTCAGCCTGGTCTAATTCAAATGTCAAAATACTCAGAAGTAATTAAAATGCGCATTTCAAATACATGTAACAGAAATGCTGCCCATCACTACTGTCACGTTCCRGACCTTATTTCCTTTATTTTGTCTTTGTTTAGTATGGTCAGGACGTGAGCTGGGTGGGCATTCTATGTTATGTGTTTCTATGTTGGGTTCTTTTCAATTAGCCTGATATGGTTCTCAATCAGGGYCAGGTGTTTTACYTTTCCTCTGATTGAGAACCATATTTAGGTAGGCTGTTCACACTGTTTGTTTGTGGGTGATTGTCTCCTGTGTCAGTGTTTGTGCCACACGGGACTGTGACGGTTAGTACGTTTGTTGTTTTTGTATTCTTGTCTAGTTTTCATGTCATTAAATTATGGAAACTTACCACGCTGCACATTGGTCCTCCGATCCTTCTCGCCTCTCCTCATCTGAGGAGGAGGAACAAGGCAGTTAACCCACTGTTCCCCGGTAGGCTGTCATTGTAAATAAGAATTTGTTCTTAACTGACTTGCCTAGTTAAATAAAGGTCAAATAAAAATGTTCCTAACATGCTACGTTAATTCTCCTAACCTGCTACCTGACTGGGCAGAATTTCTGTTACATCTATTTAAAATATGTATTTAATTACTTTTGAATTCGTTTTTAGTATGTTAGCAGTTGTATTACACTGGCCTAAACTACAATCGAATGTTTGTTGTAACAAACACTTTTGAGTGCTSTAATTTGTTTTTTCAAAATACAAAATAGTTTTCTATACCATTTTTTWTAGTGGTTCACAAATCTGTGGCCCCCTTCAGCCTGCATTGGAATCAGAAGTGATGGCACTCTGGTGTGATGAGAGCGTCAGCTAAATGACTAAAATGTAAATGTGAAAATGAACACATGCAAAGTGCGCTGGGTATTTTTCTAATGAGCTCCGCCCCCAAAACAAGGCCAATAATAATGCCCAGTGTGCTTTGCAGTTGTTTATTTTTACAAATACATTTACATTTTGATAATTTAGCAGATGCTCTTATCCAGAAAGACTTACAATCAGTGTATTCAACTAAGGTAGCTAAAAAAAATATCACTCATAGAATGTACAATTATTTTGGTTACAGTTATTGACAATGTGGTTGTAGTTAAGCCGTCTACTTGCAAATGTATTTTAAAAATGCTAGCATTTTATTTAGATACAATGGTTTGTCTGGTATTTTGTATTTGAAACAAGATACTTTTAGATGTATATTTTTCACATCTCTGCCTGCTACCAAAAGGCAATTCTGACCTTGGCTGTATACCATCTAGTCAAAACCATAGCCTGGGTATCTTATACAGTATGGTGTGTAAGAGTTCACAGTTGATGTCAAAGGTGTGAGTCATTTCCTTGTTAACTCCCAAAGATATTTAATTGGTAAATTGTGTTCACCCCCTGTTCATTGTATTTAACCCCCTGTTCCTTAGATCCATGAGAAGTGATGGAGTCCAGAGTTATGATTTTGAGCATAATAAATATAATGGAAGATTTTGAGTTTGAGAAACATGGGGTAAAGAAGATGGATGCCTGCCTCCTGGGCTGCACCACCTCCTGTGCTTTTATATTTTAACATGCATGGTTTATGTGTAATTTTTAATGTAAGAATATTCTGAAGTTGAAAACCACAGTTAACCATGCCTTAATTTAATAAATGTTTTAAACTGAGGTGCATTCAGTTCGGTTCAACGTTTTCTATGCTGCATAACAGTTTGTTCTGAATGACATGTTTCCCCAAAACGGTGTGCACTGTTCTTGAACAGCCTTTTGAGGTATGCTTGGTTATGTTTGGTGGGTGCGGCGAGGTGTTGTCTGATTAAAATCAAGTTGTATTTGTCACATGCACAAATACAGTGAAATGCTTAACTTGCAAGCACAATATATGGGTACGACCGTTTGAAATCTCAAAACTCGTGCTGCACAGCATGAACAATCTCCGTCTATGCCAGCATAATCAACTGGTCATTCAGTACAGCACAGTACCGTTTCTCATTTTTGCATTTTACATTTTACTCGACGCTCTTATCCAGAGCAACTTACAGCAGTGAGTACATAAATGTTCTCATACTGGTCCCCCATGGGAATTGAACCCACAAACCTGACATTGCAAGTGCCATACTCTCTCTAATTAAACATGGAGAATTGTTCTATAAAGAACCTTCCTCAAAACTCAAGTTACTTTGTAGATCCTTTTGAAGAGGATAGGCATATTATATGATTAAAATGTATTTGGTGGTATTATTGTGATAATTGACCATTTGAATCAGGTGTGCTAGCCGTGCAATGCCTGTGTGTCCCTGATGATATACACTGCTCAAAAAAATAAAGGGAACACTTAAACAACACAATGTAACTCCAAGTCAATCACACTTCTGTGAAATCAAACTYTCCAATTAGGAAGCAACACTGATTGACAATAAATTTCACATGCTGTTGTGCAAATGGAATAGACAAAAGGTGGAAATTATAGGCAATTAGCAAGACACCCCCAAAGGAGTGATTCTGCAGGTGGTGACCACAGACCACTTCTCAGTTCCTATGCTTCCTGGCTGATGTTTTGGTCACTTTTGAATGCTGGCGGTGCTCTCACTCTAGTGGTGAGCATGAGACGGAGTCTACAACCCACACAAGTGGCTCAGGTAGTGCAGTTCATCCAGGATGGCACATCAATGCGAGCTGTGGCAAAAAGGTTTGCTGTGTCTGTCAGCGTAGTGTCCAGAGCATGGAGGCGCACCGACAGGCCAGTACATCAGGAGACGTGGAGGAGGCCGTAGGAGGGCAACAACCCAGCAGCAGGACCGCTACCTCCGCCTTTGTGCCAGGAGATGCACTGCCAGAGCCCTGCAAAATGACCTCCAGCAGGCCACATATATGACATATATTAATATATTATATTACTTAAATATACAGAAAATGAAAATAATATACTTCAAATACAAGATAAACTTTTCTAGTTGATCTTAGGTATACTATAAATATGCTATCATCAACCTTCAATACACGTATTAAAAGTGTACTTTAAATTAATTGGTTTTCAGTCTTAAAGTATACTATATGTTCACTATCATTACACTTAAACACACCCATTAAACCTATACTTCAAATTCAAATGTTTTAATTGTGTTTTTAGTATTTTAATTCAAAATACACTTGGAGTTGCAAAAGTATTCATACCCCTTGGTATACAAAGTGGGGTTAAAATTGATTTAATTGTAATTTGTTTGTCAACAATACTCAAAATACTGCACCCACACTGCTCGTGCGCACCAACGTCAGTTCTATTTGTGACGCCGAACGCAGTGCAAGTTCCAGGCGCTAAAATAGAAGTAAGTTATATTTGTGACGCAAAAAGCAGTACAAGTCCTGCCTCTCCCATCTCCTCATTGGTTTATAGAAACAGATACCCACGTATCATCTCCTCATTCGTTATACCCACGTGGGGGATTGGAAGATTAACTGAGTTTGGTCGGTCGTCGTGGTAACGCCAATTGCCATATAAAGTCCAAAGAAGAAAAAGCCTGGAAGGAGGAGAGATGACTAGAAATGATTTGGTTGATCGTTTTGTGTGGATTAATTGTGGGAGTAGAGGACCTTGTGCATTTCAGGTAAAATAACAACTCAACGTTTATATCCCAGGACAAATTAGCTAGCAACAGCAAGCTAGCTAAATAGTACAAATTAGCTAGCAACTGCAAGCTAGCTAGCTAAATTGCCATAAATGTTTAATGCTTTTCGACCTGTCCCCAAATTAATAAACTCGCATTTATTTTCAGCAAACTTAACATGTGTAAATATTTGTATGAACATAACAAGATTCAACAACTGAGACAAAAACCGAACAGGTTCCACAGACATGTGACTAACATAAATGGAATAATGTGTCCCTGAACAAAGGGGGGGGGAGGTCAAAATCAAAAGTAACAGTCAGTATCTGGTGTGGCCACCAGCTGCATTAAGTAAGTACTGCAGTGCATCTCCTCCTCATGGACTGCATCAGATTTGCCCGTTCTTGCTGTGAGATGTTACCCCACTCTTCCACCAAGGCACCTGCAAGTTCCCAGATATATCTGYGGGGAATGGCCCTAGCCCTCACCCTCTGATCCAACAGGTCCCAGACCTATATATTTAACTTAAATGTCCACAAAATGTATTTAAAGTATACTTTCAAAAAATCATGTTCCAAAAATGTGCACATTATCCAGCATCCTTTTCTGCAGCTGAAGTTTTTATATTTAATATATTGTTCCTCACGTTTAGCTTATTCATACATTTTGATGTTCATGTTCGAACTGAATAATGTTGTAATTATAATTACACATTACGTATTACAATTGTTTTTGTTTATGTTAATTTGTCACAGTAATGAGAACAACTGAAGTGTGAAATGCCAATGCCAGTGCACAGTTAACAAACACATCACTTGTAAATTGCTGTTCCAGCCACACCTGCTTTATAAATAGTATGTTAACCAAGAAGCCTTGGTCAATCAAGGTAACTTTCACATGATTACAATATCAAATGTGGTTAATGAGTAGAAGTCTATTTGTAAAAGTAGAATCGAAATACATTATAAATGCACTTTATTTCTAAAGAAAATACAGMAATTCTAATTCAAATACCATTTTAGTATACTTCAAATTTGAGGAATATACATACATAAATGTACTTAAGGTGTATTTAAAGTATATTTGTTTTGCTCTTTATCCAAAACACTAAGAAAATACTTAGGTAGAAAAATTGTCCCAATTTAGATAATTGAAAATGTATTTAGTATACTTACATTCTATTAAAATTAAACATGTTTTCACTTTAAATGCATTACACCAATTTAGATCATTTTAAACATAGCTGTATTTATCACAGACCTACTTAAATATATTACAATATACTAAAAAAGTATGATTTAGGTATATTTCAATGTATGTATTATTCACTTAGCATTAGATTAACTGGAATGACACTCTCACTCACGGTTGCACAAAAAGAGCTGTGTGTAAACCACGGCAACAAAATATTGTAATGAACCACCACAAAAAGAGGAAAGGACACTTTTCTGAATTGCAAAGAACCATTTTGAGCCATTATGATTCAATATAGAACCATCACCCTTCCCAAAGAACCTTTGAGGAACCCTATTTTCTTAGTGTGTAGTCCTCACGGCAGAGGAGGTCTGCTGTGACTGAATCAGAGACTAACTGAGACAGTAGCGACAGTGACAGCAGGGGCATTAGTTCAGGTGATAGAGGCAAACAGAGAAAGAGCACCATTAGCTCCTACAAAAGTCCAGCCTGTCACCATCAATCAGGGGTGGATTGGGACAAAGATTATAAAATTCTGCCTTGGCATTTTAGCCACACCATACAGGCAGTAATGCTACTGACACATAACATAGGCAGTAAAATATTGTACAGCGTTTCTCATCTTTTATTGTACCAGTGACCGGTGAAACATAGTACCCCCCCTTTTTTTAACAAGCTCTTTTTGACCAGCACATGTTTAAGGAACTGGCAGGACATCTGTGTCTCTCTGTTGTCTTCCTACCTCCACGGCACTCACCTCTGAGCTGTCTCTGCTAAGCCTAACATACTTTCCCACAGCACTGGGACCACACTGCCTGTGCTGGGCCCAGCAACATCTTAATGTACAACTTTATTTTAAGGGTCCATCATAATAAACCATTTATGTGACATTTATTTAGCAGTTGCAAAACTTTTTCTCACCATTTATTAACCATTACTACCACATTTGTAAATGTTAGTAAGCTAGTTTTTCCACACATGTGTGTATATATATATATATATATAGTATATATAAATTACCTTAATAAACATCCTGTGTTGTGTGCTTGTTCTTTTTAACAGGTACTGCAGGAATGTCTACCAATGGCATGCCTATCTTTTTGTGACAAATTACACTGGTCCCTCAGACATTTATAAAGTATTTATAAAGTATAAATAGCACTCACTTTAGATTAGGGACTGCAAAAATACTTTACTAATAATTAGTAAATGGTATATTAATGTGGTAGTCATGATTAATAAATGGTGAACACACAATTTATGAATCCCTTATAAATAGTTTATTACGGACCTTTAAAATAAAGTGTTACCCATCCAAGTTGTGAATGAATAAACACATAAATTAGACAAAGAYGAAAATCCCTGAATGAATGCCTTATACTTTAGGTGACCATTGTCTTTTATAATACATTATAACACCCTAACTACATATTTCAATATTAGTGCCTGTCATGTGTTCCCCCAGCCCACTTTTAATTTATTAAATATTTTATTAAACATTAGACTACATGTAATTCAATAGAAGAAAACAGAGAGAAAGAAGGAGAGAGAGACTGCCAGTTCCTTAATGTTTTGCCTGTATAATACAGCCAATGGCTACAATAAGTAAATGTAATTCTCTCTTGCTCCCCCCCTCTCTGTTTTCTTCTATTGAATTCAATAAAAAACCTTCTGCGTTTGTCAAACAATGATGCCAGGACTAGTTTTTGTGGATGCGGATAGATTTCCAGTGTTGTGCTTCATATCTTTCTGCCAAGAAGTGCCAGGTCTTTCAGCGAATGAAATAGACGGGAAATAGGCAGGAATTTCCAGTCTCCAGTGGCGGTGGCGGTGGCTATGTAATGTAATCCGACACCAGAGCACTTGTTACTACAGCTTATAAACTAAGACKCACTCGCTGGCTGAAGAGACTGAGGCTCAGAAGCGAGTAAACATTGATAAAACAATAAATTGTCATAAACACCGGGATTGGAACAAAGATTCTAAAATTCTGCTCTGGCATTTTATCCACACCAGCCCACAGTCATCGTGCGCACCCGCCCCCAACGCTACTTACACACACAGGCAGGCCTATCAGAAAACCGGGTTGGCAAATCTTGGTAAAGGGGGCCGGCCGTTTCCCACTAACAATTCAAATGCTCAAATATATTCTTACGACACAAGCCGGGCATGTCCCTTTTAATTATTATTTTTTAGCAGCACACACAACAAAAAGATGGTCCGGCCCATCTGGCATTTGGCAGAATTACCAGGTGGCCAATTCGCCCATGCCATCTATCTTCTCTGGACATSGCCTGTTATGCTCAACCTTAAGTGGATAAGATAGACTTGTATTTTTTCATCAAATGTACAAATTGGACCTACCACCATGGATGGAAAGGATTCTGAAATTTCCTAGAAGTAATGTTACGTTAATTACATTTGACCTTGATAATTGACTAATTACCTAAGTTTACCCATTCAACTTGGCTCATTAACATATTGTAAGAGACAGATATTGTATATTTGTTGCACCTGTGAGTGAGAATGCTGTACCAATTTAACTCTTATGTGGTTATAATGCCCCATTAATTAAAAAAATATAAGGAACAGACTGGAGTGGCAGCTGGTCTTAAAGGTACTCATCGGAGGAGATTTCAACTGTGCCTTCCGAGATGAAGACCGCAGCAGGCCCAGGAGAGACCATAGCACACAGGAACTACAATCAATCATCGTCGACTTCTCCCTAACAGATGCCATTGGCACCTCCCCTCCAACACCAACGTGGGTGAGTTCCTCCGGTGCATCCTACTCCAGGATTGACATGTTCTTGCTCTTGCCAGGTCTGAAAATGTGCTCCATGACAAGCCAGGAAGGGGACTTCTCAGACCACAGGAAGCTGACCGTGTCTGTAGATTGGGAAGGCCTAGTGAGAGTATGTAGGGGGTCTGAATACATCTGTCCGTTAGGACTCAGCAGTCAAGCTCTCCTTTGCCAGACGCTACCTGGAGTGGATAACTTTGAAAGAGCTTTTGGACTCCTTGATAGAGTGGTGGGAAATGGTTAAGGCCAGGACCAAGGGCTATTTRGGGGGAATAGGGCAGAGAAAAGCTAGGTAAAAGAGGGTCATTTTTGAACACCACAACAAGGCTCTCCAACGTCTTAGTATCRTCCAGCTAGGGGTGGGATATGGCCAGAGAGCTGGCCGAAACCAAAGAACACCTTTCCACCCTCTATTGGGAAGAACAGAAGAAGATCCAGCACAAGTCAAAACTCCAGGACCTGGAGGTAGAGGAGAAATGCACTCACTTCTTCTTTTGCAGGGCACAGTCAAAGCAAAAACTCATCCTGTACCTATACAACAACCAATGGGATTCTGTGACCAACAGTGAGGACATCCTGGGGGTGGCCCATGAGTTCTACGGTAGTCTGTATGACATCAAGCCTGCCGACAAAGCTCTCATGGCCACCTTCCTAGATGGGCTAGACAGTCACCAAGGGTGGCGAGACCGAGAACCCTGACCTAAGCACTGAGTAGCTCACCCGCCCGTGATTTCCCTGAACAAACACAAATCACCAGGAAAGAAAGGGATCCCAGGAGAGTTCTATCAGACCTTCTGGGACCTCTTCAATGATGATGTGGTGGGTCCATGCGACAGAATACTCTTATCCCCAAGAATTTGGGTCTGCAGGTAGCCTAGTGGTTAGAGCATTGTACTAGTAACCGAAAGGTTGCAAAATCAAATCCCCGAGCTGACAAGGTAAACATCTGTCATTCTGTCCCTGAACAAGGCAGTTAACCCACTGTTCCTAGGCCATCATTGAAAATAAACATTTGTTCTGAACTGACGTGCCTAGTTAAATAAAGGTAAAAATAAATAAAAATATGAAAAAAAGGAAGGGGACCTTAAGGATTTTCGGAACTGGTGCCCCATTAACCTCCTTTCAGTCAACTACAAAATCACGTCCAAAATTATTCTAGACACACCTCCTTTCAGTAATAGCCCCAGACCAGACCTGCAGCATCCCAGTTAGGTCCATCAGTGATAATCTGCTCCTGGTGAGAGATCTCATCCTGCACTCCCAGGAGAGGAGGTTCCCTTTGAGCCTTCTCAGCCTAGACAAGGAGAAAGCTTTTGACAGGGTTAGCCATGGCTTCCTGCAGAGAGTGCTAACCAATATGAACTTCCCCCAATACCTCATCCAGTGGACGGAACTATGCTACCAGAACATTACAGTTCTGGTAAACAACACCCTCACAGACCCATTCCCCATCAGATCCGGCATACGTCAAAGCTGCCCCTTAGCCCCTGCTGTACGTCATCTACCTAGAGCCTTTCCTCTCGAAGATCATGTCAACACCAGGAATCGCTGGCTACCAGATACCAGGGGCCCAGGGGGAGAGGTTTAAAGTGTCGGCGTACATGGATGACATCACCATTGTTGGCACAGATAGTCGCTCCATCGCCACTGGAACAAAAGTGGTGAACGACTACTGTGCAGCCACTGGCGCCCTTGTCAACAGGGGTAAGACCCTGTTGACAACTATACCTGTCACAAGACTGGCATGAGACTCTCACCCCCTCTTTCCCTGTCAAAACAGAGGCCATCAAGCTGCTTGGGGTCACTTTCCAGAGGGATGGAGGTAGCTCCGTCAGTTGGGAGGAGACCATCCGCCACATCCAACAGAAGATCTGCAAATGGAGCGCTTGGTCCCTCACAATGACAGGTAAGATCCTGATCCTGAAGGCAATCGTTCTCCCCATTCTCCTGTACCTAGGCAGGGTGTTTCCCCCAGACAGTGACCAACAAGAAAATTGATTGCATGATGTTCACCTTTGTTTGGGGGACTCAAGCGCAGCAACCTGTACAAGACCATGACAAATCCCAGACCCGGTCTTCAGCGTTCAGCCTCACCCCCGCATCGCTACTCTTCCACGCCCCACGCCACCAACCACGCCTCCAGCACCAGACCCAGCACCAACCGCTGGTTTTCCAGCCCTGGTACCAGCACGATCTCCAACCCGGCCCCAACACCAACCCAGGTTTTCCTGGTAGCAGCCTCAACACCAGAACCAACACAGCACCAACCAACCACAACAGCCAACTTCATCCAGCACACACACCGTCAACCACTCCAGCAGACCAACCATGACTGACTAACAAATTGACAGACTGATGATTGTTACATGTTATTTGAACAAAATCATTTAAATTTCGTTTTTTGTCAATAGTTGTTTTTTATTAACATAAGTTTAATTTAATTATTTATTGTTTGAATTGTTTATTATTTAAGCTGAACTAAATTTGATTAGAAATTGTAACACGTACAAACAGTTAAAAAAGAAAAAGACCTTAAAGGTCCTGAACCATCATTCTGAAAAGTGTTTTCAAACTTTTTCTGTCACGGCTAACTACCAGGTAGTTTGAAAAGAAAGGCTGAGTAGGTGTGGAGCTTATATTAATCAGCTCGCCTTGACTGACAGGTCTTTGAAATGAATCAACGTGGATGCAGTGTTGCAGCAAAATCATATCAAGAAAACTTGGTGATACTCAAAGCAACTCAAACAACATTGAAATTGCGTCATTGATTTTTTWAAATGATACACTGAACAAAAATATAAATACAACACGCAACAATTTAAAAGACTTTACTGAGTTACAGTTCATATAAGGACATCAGTCAATTAAAATAAATAAATTAGGCCCTAATCTATGGATTTCACATGCCTGGGAATACAGATATGCATCTGTTTGTTCACAGGTACCTTTACAAGGGCGTGGATCAGAAAACCAGTCAGTATCTGGTGTGACCACCATTTGCCTCATGCAGCGCTACACATCTCCTTCGCATAGAGTTGATCAGGCTGTTGAGTGTGGCCTGTGGAATGTTGTCCCACTCCTCTTCACTGGCTATGTGAAGTTGCTGGATATTGGCGGGATTTGAAACACGTTGTCATACACGTCGATCACGAGTTTCCCAGACATGCTCAATGGGTGACATGTCTGGTGAGTATGCAGACCATGGAAGAACTGGGACATTTTCAGCTTCCAGTAATTGTGTACAGATTCTTGCGACATGGGGCTGTGCATTATCATGCTGTAACATGAGTTGATGGCGGCTGATGACTGGCACAACAATGGGCCTCAGGATCTCGTCACAGTATCTCTGTGCATTCAAAGTACCATTGATAAAATGCAATTGGGTTGGTTGTCCGTAGTTTATGCCTGTCAATACCAAAGCCTCTCTGCCACCATGGGGCACTCTGTTCACAACATTGCCATCATCAAACCCACACGACTCCATACACATTGTCTGCCATTTGCCCGGTACATGGGATTAATCTGTGAAGAGCACACTTCTCCAGCATGCCTGTGGCCATAGAAGGTGCGCATTTGCCCACTGACGTCAGTTATGACACCAAACTGCAGTCAGGTCAAGACCCTGGTGAACGATGACGAGCACGCAGATGAGCTTCCCCGAGACAGTTTTTGACAGTTTGTACAGAAATTCTTCGGTTGTGCAAACCCACAGTTTCATCAGCTGTCTGGGTGGCTGGTCTCAGATGGTTCCGCAAGTGAAGAAGCCAGATGTGGAGATCCTTCACCCTCTTTTGTTCCATGCTGGCTGAAGACCTAGCTAGCCAGTAACTAGCTAACACCAGACACAGATGAAAGAGGAAACATATAAGTACCTTTGCCATAGATGAATAGGGCAAATTTTTCATTATATTTGCTGACACCCTACAGTCAAATTGTGACACCAGTAGAGTAGCTATATAGCTATATAAACCATGTTGGTTACAAGGCGATACCTATATAAATTAGGTAAGAGCATATCAGGTTACCATTGGTGTATTAACATGAGAGTTAACGTGATTTCACCTTGTACCCTTAATAATGAATCCAGGTGTTGGACATGGGGGAGGGACCAGTAACTTTTTGACCAAACTTGATCAACTTAGAAGCAACAGTCATTTTTCATACTTTGGTCATCATACTTTGATCTTGTTTCTTTAAAATATCATCACATTTTGTGAGAAACATGATTTTGACTGTTCATAACCTTTAATTAAAATACATGTACTTTATATTCCAAATACAAAACTACATTTGCAAGTAGCTGGCCCGAATAGCAACAACTGTAACGGTTACAGAAACCTTGTACTTGCTATAACTGTGATATTTTGTTTTTTAACTACCTTAGTTGAATGCACTGATTGTAAGTCACTCTGGATAAGAGTGTCTGCTAAATTACCAATTACTATTTTACTGTAAACAAATTGACAACAAATTATCGATCACAGTCTGTCTGCTGATGGACAAATGTATATGTTATGGCTTTACACCCCTGCTATATTGTGGATAAAGAGTTACTTGTCTAACACAACACAGATGGTGTTATTTAATGGAAGCCTCCCCAACATAATCTAGGTACAATCAGGAATTCCCCAGGTTAGCTGTCCAGGCCCCTTACTTTTTCAATCTTTATTAATGGCATGCCAATGGCCTTGAGAAAAGAAGTGTGGCTATGTATGTGGATGACTCAATACTATACACGTAAGCTACTACAGCGACTGAAATCACTGCAACACTTAACAAAGAACTGCAGTTAGTTTCAGAATTGGTGGCAAGGAATAAGTTGGTCCTAAATATTTCAAAAACTAAAATCATTGTATTTGTGACAAATCATTCACTAAACCATAAACCTCAACTAAATATTTTAATAAATAATGTGAAAATTGAGCAAACTGAAGTGACTAAACTGCTTTGAGTAACCCTGGATTGTAAACTGTCATGGTCAAAACATGTTGATACAACAGTAGCTAAGATGGGGAGAAGTCTGTCCATAATAAAGCACTCCTCTGCCTTTTTAACAAAACGATCGACAAGACATGTCCTACAGGCTCTAGTGTTGTCACACCTGGACTACTGTCGTGTGGTCTGGAGCCACAAAGAGGAACCTCTGAATGTTACAATTGGTTCAGAACAGGGCAGCACGGCTGGCCCTTAAATGTACACAAATAGCTAACATAAAAAATATGCATGTAAATCTCTCATAGCTCAAAGTTGAGGAGAGATTGACTTCATCACTACTTGTTTTTGTAAGAAGTGTTTATATGCTGAATGCACCGAGGTCTCTGTTTAAACTACTGGCACACAGCTCGGACACCCATGCATACCCCACAAGACATGCCACCAAAGATCTCTTCACAATCCCTAAGTCAAGAACAGACTACGGGAGGCACACAGTACTACATAGAGCCATGGCTACATGGAACTCCATTCCACATCAGGTAACTGATGCAAGCAGTAGATTTGGATATACATCACAGATAAAAATACCTCTTATGGAACAGCGGGGACTGTAGAGAGACACACACAGGCACAGACACACATGCACCTGATAAGACACAATCTACACACACATGCACATGGATGTTGTATTGTAAATATTTGGTGGTGGAGTGGTGGCCTGAGGGAACACACTGAATGTGTTGGGTAAGGTGTTATAAAATGTAATGTTACGTAATATTTTAACATGTATGTAACTGTCTTATGTTGCTGGACCCCCGGAAGAGTAACTGCTGCCTTGGCAGGAACTAATAAATACAAATACACCAGAGCATGTTAGGTGTTAGTATGAATGCATTGCTCATGCACCCTATTAATCACCTCTCCCACCAGATGTATCTTATATGCCCCATATGTTATAGTACACATTTCCCTATACTCTTAGAAAAAAAGGTTCATTGTGGTTATTGATAGCATCTTTTAGGAGTGCCATATATGAAGCAAGCCATAGAACCCTTTTATCTAAGATTTAATCAATTTCATGTCCTTTTTATCCTCCCCTTTCTCTCGTGGTTTGGAGGTCAAGCTTCAAACCAAAGCCTTATATCTAGAATGTGTCTCGCTGCTGGACACAATAACTGAGAGCAGAGAGGTGTTTGCCAGACTTCTGCCACCATAAGCCAGGACTCACTTTACTTCTTTCTGAATCTATTCCATCCTTTTCATCCTCCCTCCACAGCTGTTATTTTCTCTCTTCCCCTCTTTGACCAGCCCAGCCCTGCCCCAGTCCCCTATATCCCTCCAGTTAGTGGCCCCCCATCAACCACACTGACCACTGAATAACCCCACTCCCTCCTCATCCCTCTATCCATCCAGTTCGCCCTCACCCAGGAGAAGTTAATCCTCTCTTTATTTATCTGCTGATATTTGGCACACACAGCAGCAGCCCTGCCTACCCTGTCCTGGGCCTTTTGTGGTGTTCGTTTAATCATTCACAATGTCTTTGTGTTTCTCTCATCCTGCCTGATAAAATCATGCTATGAGCCTTCGCTCTGACCAAATGAAATTGAATGACGGAGGATGTGTCCCAGAAGGCAGCCCTATTCGCATAGGGTTCTTGTTAACAGTAGTGTACTGTATAGGGAATAGGGTGCCAATTGGGACACATTCAAAGAGGGAGAGGGGCTATAGTACATTTGGGAATTTTTTATTGACTTAGCGTGGGCTGACTTGCTTCGTAGCGATGTCATTTTTTTGCAGACTAAATGATCTGTCATGATGAATGAGTTACATTGAGCATTGAAAATCCCAGGTGCGGATTAAATCAATGGGCCAGTCTGGCCTCGCCCCTCTTAAAGAACACTTAAGTTAACATCTGAAACCCTACCTCTTCAAAGAGTATCTTAAGAGGAATGCACTAACTGTACTCCTCTCTGGATAAGAGCATCTGCTAAATGACTAAAATGTCAAACGTGACTGTATCCACATAAAAAAATACTACAGTTTACTATAGAATACTATGGTACGTATAGTAATATAGAATTCTGTAGAATACTGTAGAATAATATACTACACACTAGTATCCCTCGATTATGTGTAGTACTTACTATAGAATGTTGTAGTATAAACACTACAGTCCGCAAAAACAATACACTTTTTAAAACTATAGTAAATACAACAGTATTTAATTTGCATATACCTGCATGTCAGTCTCTCCTGGCTCAAAGTTGAGGAGAGATTGACTGCATTACTATTGGTGCGAGGTATTAATGTATTAAAAGGTACCAAACTGTCTGTTCAAGCAGTTGGCACACAGTTCAGACACTCATCGGTACAACACAAGACATGCAACCAGAGGTCTCTTCACAATCCCCAGGTCCAGAACAGAGGCTGGGAAATGCACAATACTAAATAGAGCCATGACTACATGGAACTCTTTGCCACCCCAGGTAACTCAAGCTAGAAAAAACAGATAAAAGAACACCTTACTGCACAAAGGGGACTGTGAAGAGACACAACCATTTTATATATATTGTATTGTAATTTGCATTGTACTATATACTAGACCTAGATATTGTGTATACGTACTGATATGTAGACTACGTGTGACGTTTTAAATAGATTTATTTCAGTCCTTGACTAATACTGTTCTGTATTATGTCATGTTTCATGTGGACCCCAGGAAGAGTAGCTGATCCTTTTGCAGTGGCTAATGGGGATCCTAATTAATACCAAATACCAAATATACCCTGCCCATTCCCCTCCGCCATATCGCAATTTGTGCTACCCATAAGTGAGAAACCTACATGCCAAGTATAGAGCATGTAATGGGGATTCTGATGTTTGTGCTGTTCTATAAACCTATTTCTGCGCTCATGCAAGTGGTTGACTAAACAAATCCTTCTCTTATCAGTAGCTGTAATTTGGCAGTACACCCAGACCTTGTTTTGAGAACAAACAAACGATATCTCTGTGTCAAGTACTCAGCTTAAAGAGGAGAAGCCTTGTGAGGTGTTGGTCTGTCACATGTTATGAAACAGTATTGGTCGGTCACATGAATAAAACAAAACAGCAACGATTAATTAATTATGCTAAATCATGCAAATATAACTTGTCTATGTATAGCCGTATATAGACAACTGCTGGGTCTGCCCAGGGAGAGCTCCTGATTGACATATGTACTATGGTGCATTGAGTTGGTTGGAACATCTCCAGCACGCTGACAAATAAACAATGATTAATTTAAGATTGACTTTGAATGTTCTTGTGTAAGAATTTCCACAATAATTTGGGGTCAACGAACAACATGATTGGTTCTGCCTGCGGAGCTTTACAGTGGGGGTCTGCGAAGAAAACCGGTGGCGCATTTTATGAAGCGTGAGGGAAATTCCTGTCTGACCAAAAGAGTACGAGGACCTGCCCAGACCAGACCCTTATTGTGAGTTGCCCAGGAGAAGACAAATCATCCACGAACAGTTGAGGGATGGCAACTGATTTCAGTAAGTAATCTTAAATCAATCTGTAAAAAAAAAAWAAWAWTAATTATAAAAAAGAAAATCAAAGTGAGTAACGCAAAAAAACATACCCATAGTCATATAGAGAGAATGCCATTCACTAGTCCTATGAGAAGACTAGAGCGAGTGCGTAACGGTACCATGGAATGCACGCCGACAGCTGTCTGTAGGCATTTATAAGAAATGTCAATGTGGTCTGCAGCCACAAAAAAATAACACAAGCTATTTTTGAGTACGGGGTGTTATTTATGTGCATAGCAAGTAACGACATAGAGAATTATTGACGACACACTTGGGTAATGAGGAGATTGCCGAGTATGTTTGGGAGTAGTACTAAGTGAATGTGGATGTGAAAGTTGTGAGATATAACATATTAAGCTGATTGCAATTTGGCTGATTGAAATTTGAATAACAAATAGATTGAAATTATTACTGTTACGATTGGAATTTGGATAAGGAGATTGAAATGTGGATAATAAGAGGATTGCAATTGAGCTATTAAGTATTGAGTGAATGAGAGCTGTCAGGAGACTAGCTTACGTATGAAAGAGGTGAATGAATGCTACAACAAGTTCTGTGTGAGCTGAGCTTTCCAGTTCTTTGAGCTGAGCTTTCCAGTTCTGCGTGGGCTGATTAGTAACGTTATCTAGGGGTCTATCCAACACCACCTTTGGATCTACAGGTAGAGGATAACATGTCTCAGAAATCAGATATGTAACATGTCTCAGAGGATAACATGTCTCATTAGTAAAGAGGATAACATGTCTCGTTAATGTCGAGGATAACGTCTCATTGGTAATGAGGTTAACATGTCTCTGAGGATAACATGACTTTAGATTATATGAGGACAACGTGTCTCATCAGTGGAGTTTAATGTATAACGTTATTATGTATGAAGATATGAAAGAAGAGAGAACTATTTCCGAATATGTTGTCAAATAGAACTAGTGTAAATATTTAAACCCCTGTATGAATAGAACACTAGTCTAGAGGAGGAGTTTGTGATGTAACACAAATGTGTAATGGGTTACTAGAGATAAAGTAACATACTATTGAGTGTAATGGGTTATTATGATTGTCTGATGAAGTAATAATAGAGAAATTATAATAGTATACAACTAGCACACCCACACGTAGACGTACGTGAGTGGTGAAAAAAGTATTCTGAGGAATCTTCAGAGTGGTCCGTTTATGGATAATTTGAGAAATTATAAGAGTTAAAGCATTGTACGGGACTTGACTTAACCCTAACCAATAGAACTAATAAATGCTTAAAAGATTTCCTCCATGCATTTTGAAATAAGCCCATACCCTGTTAAATAGAACCAATGAATGTTGAACATGATTTTCTGTTAACTAAACTTAAAAGGCTACAATTTATTGTACTACCAGTGGAGTTTTCATTGATATCCCAAATGATGACATTCTAAACCAATTCGTGAGTAGGCAAAATGGAGACTGCATCTATTTCCCTGTAGTTTCAGGACCAAGACTTTTATGGATGGAGAGTGATATCTACTGGGGACTAGGACAGTGCCAACCCAGTAAATACATATAGAGCCCTCCAAAGCATTACATATGAATCTTAAAATAATAAAATATATTATATATTTTATTATATAAAATAATAGAATCTTAAATAACATTTAATAAATATTGAAGCAGAAAGTGAATATCCAACAGAGATTGATAATAAAAATATAGAGTAACTTTTTGAAGGTATACTAAAATGAAAACAATGCCTTCCAATATGGAGAAAGTTATCATATTTGTTTTGTTTTAAACCTTGCAATAATGGGAAAAGCAAAATGTGGTTTGAGAGTGATCTGTGTGTTTAAGAATTCCTGCCTAAGATGCAGTAAATTCGATTAAAGATTACACATTTTTAGGACTGATTAAAATGTAGCATAGTGAAAACTAAGTACATGTTTATTTTCTTTCTTACAGGACTGATGGAATGTCCGCTGCCAAGTTTTTATTTCATATTTATCAATGATTCTGTATCTCTCCCTTTGAAATGCTTCCTGAAGCAAGGCCTTGGGAGAGCAGTTAATTGTACCCGGATCCAGCTGTTAAGGGACCTTCCAAATTGTTTTTTTGCCACACACATGCCAGCACCCACACACAACCCACCTGTTAATGAATATTTGTTAGTGGTTAATACTCTGTTCGATTTTGATGTGTGGGGTCTTTTTATTTTGTTTCAATGGGTTTTTCACGGGTTAGAAATGATGCTGTACACAAATTAAAGTTTATATTCTCAGATTTTTTATTTGCACACATGTAAATTCTCTTGATTAGAAAAAATGTACTGAAAAACCCAATGTAAACCTGATACACAAAATGTTTAAAATGTTTGAAATATCTTTAAATAATGTCTGAGGTACAGGAAACAAACACTCACTTAATAGGGCTGACTGATCTCTGACCTCTGTTCTGACTTCCTCGTGAGGCCTGATCAACCTTAATAGGAAGACAATAGACATAATTGTTTTTATATGGGATATGTAAAAACAAATAATTAAGAAGAAGCTTATTATTTATCAATAGTCCTATGTGTGATTTGGCCCACGAGAAGGACAGAGAGTGAGAGCTGTCTGTAGTCTATTTTACATTACCTTATGCGATACAATTATTACCTTATGCGATTCAATTATTTCCTTATGGAGTTATCAAGAGATCATGTAATTTGATTTATTCTAATTCGTTTATTTTTTATTTAAGGCAGTGTTGTTGTTTTTTCAGATGCATGAATCACGATGTGAGTCCAAAGGGGAAATTACCAGTCCCCTGGGGCCCTTTGGTAAATATGCAAATTGATTTCTTCACGTCTGCCTGCAAAAGGAAAAAATAGATGATAGTAATGGATGACAGTTACTCCAAATGAATGGAAGTTTTCCCCACTTCAAGTGATATATGTGTATTACTGTTGTTGTTGTGTTTTCTTTGTATTGCTGTTGTTTTCTTTTCTTTGTTTTTGTCCTGCTTCAATAACAAATCTCACCAGATTGGGTCTACTGGATGGTTGGGTTTTCTCCCTAAGGATTAGCCCTCTGACTCCCTGACCTATAACTCTGCAGTGAGATCGCCAAGATGATAAGGGAGTATAAGCCAATTTGGGGGGGTTTCAATGGTGTGTTGTTGTTTTAAACTAAACTGTTGTTCTGGTCTGTCCTCTCTCGAGGTAATSGCAAAGATGGTATATAGATGCATGGAAGATAATTCGGCCGATGAACAGTGATAACCTCAACACCCCCTCTAACCGGCTATAAATGGTGAAAATGGCGTTCAGTATGGTTCTTCACCACTTCTACTGTGAGACCTAAGTCCTAGCCAGCAACAAGTACACAACAGTTGAAGCTATCAAGTGCCTTTTCTCTCATGCTTTTTCTCTCAGGAGTGCGACATTGGGTCCATGTGGAGTGATGTCACGTTCGTCATAATGATTGGACCAAAGCGCAGCGTGATCTGGGTTCTACATCTTTTTATTACTAGGTGAAACTCTCAGCAAAACAAAACAATAAATAGCAAAACAAAACGTGACGCTAACATAGTGCTCACAGGCAACTATACATAGTCAAGATCCCACAAAGCACAAAGGGGAAATGGCTGCCTAAATATGATCCGCAATCAGAGACAACGATAAACAGCTGCCTCTGATTGGGCTCCATACCAGGCCAACATAGACATATAATTACCTAGATGACCCACCCTAGTCACACACAAGTGAGCATGGAGAGAGATCCAGTCCAAGCCTCTCTCATGCTGCTGGTTTACTGGTAGGAAAATGGACAAAGACATAATGACTGTAAAGGTAAAATACATTATGAAGGGCCATCCACTTTGAACATGTGCCATTAAAAGGACAAACTGAAACACTACCTGAAAAAGAACATGAAACGCCAGGAAAGGAAGAATGATTGCCGTGAAGGGGTGTGGTCAACCGTGCCCGTAATTTATTTAAGCTTATCCGAAATTGTTTATTTGAGGTATCAGGTTGATTGTGAAGGTCTGCACACTGCAAAAATTATAGTAAATTTAGACTAAGAAGGCATTGGTATTTTAATCTGTCATTACCACAAGTGATGAGAAAAGCGAAGGTCTTACATTAAAATGATAGAACCCACGTGAAGCACTAAGAACTGTCATTCTAAATCTGGGTTGGATAATTCATCAATAGTTATAATTATGATATGGAAAGGCGAGGCTTCTAGAGACAGAGCTGTCCCCTAAAAAAAGGAGAGACACAAGATTGTAGCTTGGGCTAACCTTGCAGCAATCTCATTCTTAGCAAGGTTGGTGTGAAACTATTATAACATGTGTTCACTTTCTACTCCCTGTGAAATGTTATTTACATGCTGTAAGGCGATGTGCCTCTCTGGCTGATATGATTTCAGCAGCTAACTTGTTTTCTACTCCTCCAGAAGATGGTGAAACAGTTAGATGTCAACTCTGGATGAGCCCCCATTGCCCCCTGTAGTTACAGACGATAAGTAATGATTGAAGGTTGATTTCTGTTAACAAGTTGAGGTTAAGGTCATCTAAACCCTTAACCTGTTTACATTATGTGGAACACTGAGCTGATGAGTCAGCACCAAGTCTTAGCAGAATTGTTAAACAACAGGGTTATATATTTTGACTAGGTTGATGTCCCAGGGACAGTTAGTGAAAACGTAGGTCAATACAACCCGACTGTGGTAAGAAATATGGAAACAATGGTTAACATTGAGAGATTTATTCACCTCTGAATCTATAGATCCGTTGTGTATGTGTGTATTTTTGTATACTCACTCCCATTAATAAAGTATAACCTTTATTATGATTATAGTATTACCATACTTACTGGATTGTACAACCCAGAATGAAGGGTTTGAAATTATGAATGTGTCAGGTTTTTTTTCTGTTGATTTCCCTTACTTTAATAGAGTATAGAATATTTTTATATAGAAGATAAAATCTAAATGCTTACATTAAAATGTTATGATTATTATCACACATAGTGATAAGAGGATGGAATGTAATGGGAATTTTAATAGTTGTGCTTTTCTTATAACTCATTTCTGTGTTCTATTCATGTGCTGTTCTATAAACCAATTTATGTCTTCGTGCAAGTGGTTGACTGAACAAATCCTTCTCTCAGTAGCTGCAATTTGGCAGCACGCCCAGACCTTGTTTTGCGAACAAACAAAAGATATCTCCGTTTCAAGGTCTCAGCTTAGAGGGTAGAAGCCTCGTGAGGTGTTGGTCTGTCACATGTTATGAAACAGTATTGGTCGGTCACATGAATGAAACAAAACGGTAATGATTAATTAATTATAAATCATGCAAATATAACTTGTCTGTGTATAGCCGTGTATAAGACAACTACTGAGTCTACCCAGGGAGAGCTCATGATTGACATGTGTACTATGGTGCATTGAGTTGGTTGGAACATCTCCAGCGCGCTGACAAATAAACAATGATTCATTTAAGATTGACTTTGAGTGTCCCTGTGTAATAATTTCCATGGCAACCAGATAATGTGTTCCCTATAGGCTATAGAAAAGAGCAGAAGTACAGGACAATCTGTTCAGACCCCAGTTCCATTTACAGTTTATGAGAAATAAAGAAATTTGCTCTTTTAGTATTTTCTCAGTAGCTTTCCTGGAGGCGAAAGCCTTCACTTTGATGTCAAAGATAATAAACCACTACAGTAAATACTAAGGTATACTAGTCTGCAACACTACAATGAATACTATAGTACATACTACATTTTTATTTTATTACTGGAGTTATACTGTAGTTAACTGTAAATACTACAGTATACTACAGTAAATACTACAGTCCACAAAAACAGACTTTAGTCCACAAAAACACTACAGTGAATACTACAGTAAAGTCATCAAAACACTACAGTGACTACTGTACATTACTATTTATACCATAGTATGCTATTGTATTTTTTCATGTCGCTAAGAAGTACAGTGATATTTATTTCTCCAGCATTAATTGTATATTGCTATCTTTCATTACAAACCCTGCATCATAATACTTTCCATTTATACCCAATCTCCACATACAGCATACCACACAACACAGTGCAGTAAGCAATCTGAAATGGTGCTATTCTATCCCTTACATTCAGAAACATTATCAGGTGCTTAATGAAAACAAGACAACAACAACATATGGCCTGATGAACGAAGGAATTGTTTTAACAGGTCAAGTAAGGTAATGTCAGCAGCAGCAGTAGTAGTAGTCTAGTCGGCATCTGAAAAATCTGTCGGGGTGAAATCCATCTGTTTGTCAAGAGAAGGAGGTCAGAATCCTAGCCAAGACACCCCTCCCATAGACCCTGATCTCTCCCATTGCATTGTCCTGTTGTATTTTTCTTCTGTCAGTAAGGATCAACGAATCAGCACCAGTATTAGTTTGACAGGTTGGCAGGACATGTTGGAAGTCATACAGTCCTTCCTTCCCTGGATAGATAGCTCCACTTAAACACATGCATATGCACTTACACACACACACACATACATATGAGCACGCACCCGCACGCATACAAGCACGTACACTATAAATCCCAAGGCATTTTTAACTCAAATACTTCTAGTAAATTGAACTCAAAGTCAATGAAAAGCCATTACTACTTCAAATGTTTGTGGTACTGACTCAAAACTATCAACTAAATTTTAAAATTATGTTAACAAATGAACTTAATACCGAGCACGCTCTACTGTAGGGATCTATATATATATATATATACTAATGACTCAATGAGTAATTGAGTCATTGATTGATTAATCTTATGCCAACAAAGATAAATAACACATTTTTCTAAACTAATCCAAAAATGTAGTTGCACCGTTACTGAAATGGTTGTTGCAGTTTAAATGGCTTAGGTAGTATCCTCACTCTGTCCATAATCCTGGCACTCATTATGAATGTAGGTTGTGGGGGAATAAAAATTCTATTTGTTGGATATCATAACTCTGGCTGTTCCAATAGGAATAACACATCACTTTGCAAGGCAGCATAATGTGACTTGCAGGTAGGGTTGCAAAATTCTGTTGAATTTCCAAGGTTTTCCTTGAATCTTGGTTGCAAGATTCCTGGAAATTCTCCAACCATTACTTTTACAATCCTACTTGCTGCCCTGATGTGGCCTGTAGACCATGAGTTTCAGGCAACTGTATTAGGGTAAAATAAGGCCTCATGAGATATGTAATGTATTGTTAGAAAGAGGTTAACTTTTTATGATAATATTAGCTTAGGAACTTACTTGGTGAAGGCCACAGAACTGAAAATGAAGGAATTCAATGACCATGTCTCTGTCACTAACAAATACAGTCATTGGTGGTAACTCTACAATTCACGCAAAAAGGCAAGGCACACTGGGAAATTATATTGGATGGCTTAGTGGGGGTGTGGCTTTCAGTTAGCTATTTTTGGCCAACTGTGGGCCAGTCGCTGGACCAGGTTCAAGTCCGAGGCGGGGTTACCTACCAAATTCCTTATATTGGTGTAAGGAGTGGGACGTTAAAAAGCTGTGCACACGTGAGGGACTTCATATATAGAGAAGGGGTACATTTTTGCCACTAAAAAGGAACAAATGGCTTTGTCACTGTGGTGGTACCCTAAAAAGGCAAATTTGTACCTTTTCTAAAGGTATGCTTTTGTATCTGTGGAATATATGTAACTAAGGTACTATCTCTGCACTTCTAACTAAAGCTACAATTGATGTACCTTACTTGGTACCACTACAGTGACAAGTGATTGTACCCCTTTAAGTACAATTCACAACTTTCTTTTTGAAGAGTGCCCACACTTGACCTCCCGCACGTGGCCACACCACACATATTGATTGTGAAAGCTGTTGTGAGGTCTAAGGCAAACGCTGTCACTAAATACCGTATGGATATCAAGCTTGGTTCCATTTATCATAGGAACCGGAAACTGTCATAACACCACATGGCTGTGAGAGGATGTGGTGCGGGAGCTGGTGTCATAGGACATGTGAAACAGATCGATACAGGGGCAGAATATCCCCTGTGTGTGTGCATGAGCGTGTGTAAACATCACAGTCGCTCGGGGTGAAGGATGTGGATCTGCCAGCAGTGTGCACACAGCACAGCACCCTGCAGTAGGGTTGGTAAGTGTGTGTGTGTGTGTGCTTTGGTAGAGCATGCCATGGCATGTGACAACCTGCCACCTACTCCCCCTATAGCCCTCCCAATTGCTCCCTCCAAGTCTCCCCAGCCCCCCTTCAGCCCTTCTCCAGCCCCCCATGGAAAGTCTGACAGGTCCAGGTCAAGGCCTCTCTGTAAAGCATCTAATGTGTTAGAATGCCACTGGACTACATCCCTGTGTTCCCATGGATCTTCTCCTACTCTATTTATATGCTTTATTGGGTTGCCATTGTATGGCACGTGCCTATATTACTTCAAAGCTTAATGCCGTGATTTTCACAACTCTATTCTATTCTTCTCTCTCGTGTGGAACAAGACATACTGTACGTCAGCCAGTCCATCTCTGACATGGTGGATCTGGGATTCGAACACATGCACGACACAATGACCTCCAATAGCACCGCTAACACCACTGACCTCCAATAGCACCGCTAACACCACTGACCTCCAATAGCACCGCTAACACCACTGACCTACAATAGCACCGCTAACACCACTGACCTACAAAAAGTCAAGACATTTCTGAGTCTGGGAAAGTGGTACACTATTCCCTATATAGTGCAATACTTTTGAGCAGAGCCCTGTACCATTTTAAGAATGGACGTGAGTCTTTGGCACTAGCACAGCCACAACAACCACAACAATTGCTGTGGTAAACAGTAACACATCAGCATATTATTATATTTTATTCACAGACAGACAGGACAAGCTCCAGATGATGGAAAAATCCCAGGCTAATGTGTCTGACATTCCTAACCTTTCATATCCGTACCTCTTCTTCTTTTGGTCCTGGCACCTCTACTCACCCCTACTCTGTCTAAGCTGGACGCTAACAGCTGTCCGAGCCCTGGGTGCCGCTTTTGGGAATGTTGCTGGCTTTAGATGGATTGCATTGGGTAACAAAGTCTGCCACCTGGAGAGCTAATGGGAAGAGAGTATATTTTCAACCACAGCCCTGCTAGTCAAGTCTCTAAGGTCTCCTAGGAAACATTCAACAAGGCTTGGTAAATATTTAGTCAATTAAGGAAGAAGACAGGTACTGTTGTATAATAACCTGCTTTGCTTTTTTTACTCTGAGCCATCGATATTGCATAATTTTATTTATCTGTCTAACAGGTGCCTTCCCTATAGGCCTAGATAGCCCTCTGAGATTTGAAAACAAAATTCAATAACACACACAAAAAAAWAWAWATATATAGTGCCAAATAAGGGTTATTTGGCTTGTAACTATAGCAAAACCCTTTTTGGTGCTAAATAGAACCATTTTTTGAAGGTTCTATCAAGAAACATGCTCACAAAATTCTAAATTGAACCTTTATGGTGCTATAAATAAACCTTTCCTATGGTTCTACAAAGGAACATAAAAAAGGTTCTAAATAGCACCAAAAAGGGTTCAGCTATGGTAGCAACCCATTTTTGGTGCTGTATGGAACACTTTCTTTTGGTTTTTAATATAATCTTTATGGATAATTTTTCTACAAATAACTTTTCTCAATCGCAAATGTTCAAGAAATAACCTTTTGAAGAACAATACAGTTAAAAAAATTCTGGTTATCCATATTTTAAAAATTACAATTGTATTAATTCACAATTTGAATCAGGTGGGCTAGCTCTGGAACGGCTCGGGTCCCTGATGAGAGAATTGAGAACTACTGATTTAGTCAACAGTTCTCAACTGACACAATGCCTCACACAATGCCATAGCCATATTTGACACGTAATGACATAACACAAAACATTAGATAAACTGTAATGACACTCACTCACAGTTCCACAAAAACAGCTGTGAGCAAACCACACCCCTTTTCTGAATGGTAAAGAACCATTAAAGGTCTCAAAGGGTTCTTTGAGTCATTGTGGTTCTGAAATGAACCATCATCCTTCCCAAAGAACCCAAAGAACCCTTGAGGAATCCTCTTCTCTTAGTGTATAGACTAAAACAATATTATGTAGGCCTATTATTTTTACTCGTTGCGCTAGTATCAAATATGCAACTAGGCCTACATGAGTGTGCAGCACTCGCCAACCAGGCTATGTTGTTTTCTTTGTTGTTGCTATTACAATCTTGCTCCTTTCTAGTTTAACATGATAGAAATGACAGAAGGAAAACATTACATTAGATTTGCAGACTGATGACTCATGTTTGTAGTGGCTGTGTCATGTTTCTAAGAAAAGGGTGAGTGAGATAAGATTGAATTAACCAGAGGATCTAGCCGTGTAATGATGATGATGATGACGATATGAATGGTTCCTAATTAGGTGTTATTGTTTACGGTTGTCAGTGAGAAGAGGCAACGTATCCTGGTATCCGGACCAGTATTTGTTTCCTTTTAAACACTTTTCAGCATTTTATTGAGCCTGCCTGATGGGTGGGGTTTGCACTTTTGGGATTATTCTAATGATTCCATCGCATCAGGCAATCTCAATCAAGCGCAGATAAAGTATTGGAAGAGAAAACAAATGCTATTTTAAAACAGAGGGGTGTACTACAAAGCAGGATTAATAAGTTAGTCAGCTAACATCTAAATATTTTGATATATATATATATATATTTGAAGATAAGCTTGACATGGGTATGGTCTAATTGACTCAACAACCAAAAACGTATACTTAAGTTCAGCTTTCTTAATGAACTGAAATAAATCGTTATTTTTGGTTGTTTATCAAAGTTAGCTGGCTAACTCATTGATCCTCCTTTATACTATACCCCTCTGGTCTGATTCAGACCACGAGGCAGCTAGGCACAAACCATGGACTCGTCACCCTCCCTGATGCAATGTCATTCAGATGTGGTACGCCACATTAAACCACATCATTATTTTGTTATTACAGCGCTGCATTGCAATCCCTTTTTCACATTCATGTACTGTATATTATGCTAATTCGAGTATAAATAAAATAGAATCGGTATCATTAATCCAAGATTTTGAATACAGTTAACCATAGCACTTTCTTGAACAGCTAGTTTATTGTGCATATTGCTGATAATATTATGATATATTTACTTAAGGTAATTTACTCAAGGTAATTTTACTCAAGGTCATTTGAATGTACAGGATCAGCCCTAGCCTTTTGGGGGCCCTAAGCGAGATTTGGTTGCCCCCGCCTCACAGGAAAACATTTTAAGTGGACCCCTCTTGATGGCGGATAGAACGTTTTTAGTTGTAATCTTAATTTCCTGTTATTCTACCCATTTTGGCATGGGGTGGAGATAAATGTTAGCAGCTTCAAAGCAAATTTTCTGCAATTCTACACCTTTTGCCAAGATTAATGTCATGTTAATTGGTAGAGGCTAATTGGAGGAGCTATAGGAGAATGGACTCATTGTAATGGCTGGAATGGAATTAATGGAAAGGTATCAAACACATCAAACATATGGAAACCACACGTTCGACTCTGTTCCATTTATTCCATTCCATTCATTACAATGAGCCCATTCTCCTTTTGCTCCTCCAACCAGCCTCCACTGATATTAATGATATCTGAGTGAGAGTGTCTAACACAATCAATGGGGCCCCCCAAAGGTCAGAGCACATGCACACATGCCCAGCATGCCGGTCGATATTCGGCCATGATTGCCACAAGTTTAGATAGCTGGCTAGACTAACTTACCAATCTAATAATTGTTAGCTGATATTGATAATTGAGTGAGTGTCAGTGACTGACATAACAACATAATAATTGCTGATGCACAACCAATTTTAGAAATTGCACCTTGTGTATTTTAGTGTTCTAACTCTCAAAAGTAAGTTGCGACCCAGAATGATTTTGGACGGGGGCTCTAAACGACCACTTATGTCGCTTATGCCTGGAATCGGCTCTGTGACTGTATTTTCTTACAAAGCCAGGAATTCAGGGATGCACCTGCCCCTGAACATTTTGGTTGTGTTCCAATTGACACCCTATTCCCTTTATAGGCTTGGTCTACAGTAGTGCGAATAGGGTGCCATGGGACGCATACATTGAATTAACTAGACTAGAGGGTTTGAAATTTGTTTTGTCAATTGTAGTTCATGGTGTTGTAATGGAAGGTTGGTGGTCTGGGGTTCAACTTCAGACTGGATTCCAGCTCTGTCTGGGTATATTTTAAGGCCAAGGAACGAACTCAGAGTACACTTTAAAGGTCTCGAACAGTCAAAATCATGTTTTCATGAAATTGGACATTTATTTGGATGAAACCAGATCGAAGTATAATGACCAAACTATGAGAAATTACTGTTGCTTCTATATTGCTAAAGTTGAATCATTAAGTTACTGGTCCCCTCCCCTATGTCAAACACTTGGATTCTGGAGGTGGAATGGCGGTGGGATTAAGCAACGTTGCAGAAGGCATGTTCACAGAGGGGTGTTGTTTACGTAGCTAGGTAGCTAATCTACTGATGCCAATATTTTGACTACAACGTGTCAGCAAATACAATTAGAGGTTTCCCCCATTTATCTGTGTCTGGTGTTAGCTAGTTACTGGCTAGCTAGGTCTTCAGCCAGCATGGAACAAAAGCAAGGGAAGGGTTGCAGTTGTCATGTCATTACATCGAGAGACATGCCAAATGGGAAATTCATAATGTACAAACTTCTAGACGTCATTAATAGTCATGATATGTAAACATTGTCAGGTAACTGCCAAAATAAAGGAAACACTTGAGTAAATTAGGGATATAAAGTATATTTAAAGTAGGTGTTTCCACACAGGTGTGGTTCCTTACTTAATTTACCAACTAAATCAAAATCAAATCAAATTTTAATGGTCACATACACATATTTAGCATATGTTATTGCGGGTGTAGTGAAATGCTTGTAAAAACGTCCCATCATGCTTGGGGTCATATATGAAAATACCCAGTTGCTCATTATTTAGGCTGCTATGGCTAGAAGAAGAGATCTCAGTGACTTTGAAAGAGGGGTCACAAAGGAGCATAGGGGGTTTAAAGTGTGTGCGTGTGTGCTCAACCCAATTTGACACTTATGGGAGATTCTGAAGCGGCGCAAGAGACAGCATTTCTAACACCATCAATAAAACACTGAATTGTGGAATTTCTCGTGTTGCATCCCTCCGAGTTCCAGACACTTGTAGAATGTATGCCAAGGCACATTGAAGCTGTTCTGGTGGCTCTCTCGGCTGGTGGTGGCCCAACGCCATAGACACTTTATGTTGGTGTTATTTTGGCAGTTACCTGTGTATACAGTGCCTTCGGGAAGTATTCAGACCCCTTTACTTTTCCATATTTTGTTAGGTTACAGCCGTATTCTCAAAAGAATGAAATATTTTTTCCCCCTCGTCACAATACCCCATAATGACAAAGCAAAAACTCCACCAAAAAAATCCCCAAATGCAGGTGTGCAAAAATTTATATTTTGTTTTAAACCTTTTTTAGAATAAGGCTGTAAAGTAACAAAATGTGGTGAAGTCAAGGGGTCTGGATACCTTCCGAAGGCACTGTATGTAATGTGCCCAGACTTCCCCCTGTAAAGTTTCCACTGAAGTTGTTCAAGATGAACTGGCTAGCTAGCTTGATAAACAGTGCTGACAATTCCATTTGGGGTAGCTAGCTAAGATATACAGCCAACATTTTGTTTATATTGATGCTGTTACAATAACAAAACAGTTGGATAAACAAATAATTTGTGAAACCATGATGAGATGTATGACAGTTTCCTGTCAAAGACGTGGATGTCGATTAAGGCACCCCCCCGCACCTCTCTGATTCAGAGGGGTTGGGTTAAATGCGGAAGACACGTTTCAGTTGAATACATTCAGTTGGACAAGTGACTAGGTATCCCCTTTCCCTTCCCTTTCCCTCCCAGTTCCATCTGGTGTGGAAAGGCACAATGGAACACTGGGGTGGGCTTTGGGCCTCAAAGACAATTTCCTTGATTCCTCGAAAGCATTTGATCCAGTGCTGGGTAAAGCTCACAAGCTGACTATTTGAAAAAATAGAGGACTTTATAAACCAAGAGGACTTTATAGGGCCATAATAACATTGTCATGTTTGTGTGTGCTTAAACACCACTAGTAGAATGAAATTGTTTCCAAAATAGTCTAACATGAATGGGTAATTTTTCTCTCATTGACCAAAGACAGGAAAGAGGCCACCCTCTCTGTATCTATTTGACTGAAATGGTTGTATAATCTTTTCAGTCTGATGCTTCATTCATCCTATTTTTACCAGATGCTCTTATCCAGAGTGATTTTATAAATGTTCATACTGGTCCCACATTGGAAGTGAACCCACAACCATGAACTTGTTGTGCCACGGACTACCAACTGAGCCACACGGGAACACCATCCCCCATCAGACATATACAGGCTTCAGAAGCGTTTAAAAAAGTTGTACTAAAATGGCCTTTCCAATAAATATAGCATCAAAATGCTCTTTGAATTATATTGAGCTGGTGTTGTTCCTCYGTCGTTCAGTAACATCCACCGAACGTGCTACCTGTCCCAGACCTGCTGTTTTCAACTCTTAATGATCGGCTATGAAAAGCCAACTGACATTTATTCCTGATTATTATTTGACCATGCTGGTCATTTATGAACATTTTGAACATCTTGGCCATGTTCTGTTATAATCTCCACCCGGCACAGCCAGAAGAGGACTGGCCACCCCTCATAGCCTGGTTCCTCTCTAGGTTTCTTCCTAGGTTTTGGACTTTCTAGGGAGTTTTTCCCAGCCACCGTGCTTCTACACCTGCATTGCTTGCTGTTTGGGGTTTTAGGCTGGTTTCTGTACCAGCACTTTGAGAATCAGCTGATTGTAAGAAGGGCTAATATAAAATAAACTTGATTTGATTGAGTAGCTGGTGTTTGTCCTGGTCCGTTCAGTAGCGGGTGTTGTTCCTCGGTCGTTCAGTAGCTGCGGTTGTTCCTCAGTTTCAGTCGCTGATGTTTCCTCAGTCGAGAGATGAGAGAGAGAGAGAGAGAGAGAGAGAGAGAGAACTTCTTTGAGTTTAATGTTTACTATACATTTATATTGTTTATTTCACTTTTGTTTATTATCTACTTCACTTGCTTTGGCAATGTTAACATATGTTTCCCATGCCAATAAAGCCCTTTAATTTAATTGAGAGAGAGAGAGAGAGAGAGAGAGAGAGAGAAGGGGAGAGAGAGAAAGAAAGAAAGGAGGGATAGAGAGAGAGAAGGGTAGGAGAGAGAGAGAGATAAATCAAATCAAAGTTTATTTGTCACGTGTGCTGAATACAACAGGTGTAGACCTTACAGTGAAATGCTTACATACAGGCTCTAACCTACAGTGCAAAAAAGGTATTAGGTGAACAATAGGTAAGTAAAGAAATAAAAAATAACAGTAAAAAGACAGTGAAAAATAACAGTAGCGAGGCTATAACAGTAGCGAGGCTACATACAGGTACCGGTTAGTTGGGCTGATAAAGATAAAGAGGGGGAGAGGGAGGGGGGAGAGAGAGGGGAGAAGGAAGGAGAGAGAGAGCGAGAGAAAAGGGAGAGAGATATAAATGTTGAGCAGACCATTTGTCACTCCTCTACAGGCTCAGGTTGCTGTGACCAGCTGCAGTGCCACCCTGGACCCTGTACCTAACCCTCCCTTAACCCCTATATCTGGCCCCTCACCACTGTCTGGTCTAGGTTGTGCCTGTATGTCCGCCTGCATGTGCCAGGTTGAGTGTATCTTTATCCCTTAATCCGGGACAAAGGAGAGGAGAGGACATGAACCAAATATATACCATGTTTACAATACCTTCCCTTACGTAGATAATGATTGCTTTAAAAAAACATATATATATTTGTCTTTAACACTGCATTGTTGGAAAGGGACCCGTAAGTAAGCATTTCATTGTTAGTCTACACCTGCTGTTTACCACACATGTGACAAATAAAATGTGATTTGATTGGAGGGTTGATTGTTCAGACTCGAAGAAAAAGTTATCTGGACTAGTTTCAACTAGTCTTCTCTTATACTTTTTGCCAGCTGATAGTACCTTATAGATACTGTAGGACAAGAGTACCAAGATCTTACAAGATCCTCTAAGATCTTGAACAAGATTGCTACCAGGGTAGTGGCGTATACGCTCATTCAGGTCTGGGTAGAGTTACCATCAAGACATACTTGGGATTTTCGGTTTTACACAGGGGCATGTGCTGTAGTGCTATGCGGTTTGAGTCTTACGTCTGTGCGTGTGTGTGTGTGTCTGTTGCCTGGGGCCGCTGTCAAACAGCAGATGCAGGAAATGGAAACAAGTCTTTTGGGTATTAAGAAAAGTATTCAGCTGGTCTGCTCCACAGTACAGGACAGTTATTTCAGCCAATAGAGGATAACTAACTCAATGGGAAGAGAGATAGTTATGAATTATGAGGTGTGATACAATAGCAGTAAAAATAAAAATAAAAAGTATTAACTGATTTTGCCCAGTTATAGAAGTACAAAGCTACAAGTATCTAACACATAACACTGTTATGTAAAAATTATTATGTAATATTATGCATAATTCATGGTGCAAGCCATTCATTTCAATACTTTTGAAGTTAAGTTAGCTTTGTACAATACCAGGTACAACCATGGTGTGCACATTCCTATTTGAAATGAATGCATTACACAGATCATATCTCTGGAGCTATAAATGTCATAACTTGCTCTATAACTTATTGCTCCCAATCGACAATGGCAATCAAACCTCTTGTGATCAATGATCGACCCATTGAAAGATGGAATGATGTGGGTGGCTTAAAGGTTTCGTGGACACAAGCTCAATTTCACCCTGAAAGCGGACTCCCTAAACGTGGGCATTGTGCGGCTGTTCGGCCATGGAAACCCATTTCATGAAGCTCCAGACAAACAGTTTTTGTGCTGACTTGCTTCCAGAGGGAGTTTGGACGTGTTACGACCTTCAACACTCTGTGGTCCGTTCTGTGAGCTTGTGTGGTCTACCACTTCGCGGCTGAGCCATTGTTGCTTCCAGATGTTTCCACTTCACAATAACTTACTGTTGACCGGGGTAGCTCTAGCAGGGCAGGAATTTGACAAACTGACTTGTTGGAAAGGTGATACTGCCACATTGAAAGTCACTGAGCTATTCAGTAAGGCCATTATACTGCCAATGTTTGTCTAGGGAGATTGCATGGCTGTGTGCTTGATTTTTTTTACACATGTCAGCAACGGGTGTGGCTGAAATTGCCGAATCCACTACATTTAAGACATTTAAGTCATTTAGCAGACGCTCTTATCCAGAGCGACTTACAAATTGGTGCATTCACCTTATGACATCCAGTGGAACGGCCACTTTACAATAGTGCATCTAAATCTTATTAAGGGGGGGTGAGAAGGATACTTTATCTATCCTAGGTATTCCTTAAGAGGTGGGGTTTCAGGTGTCTCCGGAAGGTGGTGATTGACTTCGCTGTCCTGCGGTCGTGAGGAGTTTGTTCCACCATGGGGGCCAGAGCAGCGAACAGTTTTGACTGCTGAGCGGGAACTGTACTTCCTCAGTGGTAGGGAGGCGAGCAGGCCAGAGGTGGATGAACGCAGTGCCCTTGTTTGGTGTAGGCCTGATCAGAGCCGAGGAGTACTGAGGTGCCGTTCCCCTCACAGCTCCGTAGCAAGCACCATGGTCTTGTAGCGCGATGCGAGCTTCAACTGGAAGCCAGTGGAGAGAGCGAGGAGCGGTCGGTGACGTGAGAGAACTTGGGAAGGTTGAACACCAGACGGGCTGCGGCGTTCTGGATGAGTTGTAGGGTTTAATGGCACAGGCAGGGAGCCCAGCCAACAGCGAGTTGCAGTAATCCAGACGGGAGATGACAAGTGCCTGGATTAGGACCTGCGCCGCTTCCTGTGTGAGGCAGGGTCGTACTCGGCGGATGTTGTAGAGCATGAACCTACAGGAACGGCCACCGCCTTGATGTTAGTTGAGAACGACAGGGTGTGTCCAGGATCACGCCAAGGTCTTAGCGCTCTGGGAGGAGGACACAATGGAGTTGTCAACCGTGATGGCGAGATCATGGAACGGCAGTCCTTCCCCGGGAGGAAGAGCAGCTCCGTCTTGCCGAGGTTCAGCTTGAGGGGTGATCCGTCATCCACATGATATGTCTGCCAGACATGCAGAGATGCGATTCGCCACCTGGTCATCAGAAGGGGAAAGAAGAGGATTAGTTGTGTGTGTCGCTGCATAGCAATGATAGGAGAGACCGTGAGGTTATGACAGAGCCAAGTGACTTGGTGTATAGCGAGAATAGGAGAGGGCCTAGAACAGAGCCCTGGGGACACCAGTGTGAGAGCACGTGGTGAGGAGACATCTTCTCCGCCACGCACCTGGTAGGAGCGACCTGTCAGGTAGGACGCAATCCAAGCGTGGCCGCGCCGGAGATGCCCAACTCGGAGAGGGTGAGAGGAGGATCTGATGGTTCACAGTATCGAAGGCAGCCGATAGGTCTAGAAGGATGAGAGCAGAGGAAGAGAGTTAGCTTTAGCAGTGCGAGCGCCTCCGTGATACAGAGAAGAGCAGTCTCAGTTGAATGACTAGTCTTGAAACCTGACTGATTTGGATCAAGAAGGTCATTCGAGAGAGATAGCGGGAGAGCTGGCCAAGGACGGCACGTTCAAGAGTTTTGGAGAGAAAAGAAAGAAGGGATACTGGTCGTAGTTGTTGACATCGGAGGGATCGAGTGTAGGTTTTTCAGAAGGGGTGCAACTCTCGCTCTCTTGAAGACGGAAGGGACGTAGCCAGCGTCAGGGAGTTGATGAGCGAAGGTGAGGTAAGGGAGAAAGGTCTCCGGAAATGGTCTGGAGAAGAGAGGAGGGGATAGGTCAAGCGGCAGGTTGTTGGCGGCGGCCGGTCACAGACGCGAGATTTCATCTGGAGAGAGAGGGAGAAAAGGTCAGAGCACAGGTAGGGCAGTGTGAGCAGAACCAGCGGTGTCGTTTGACTTAGCAAACGAGGATCGGATGTCGTCGACCTTCTTTTCAAAATGGTTGACGAAGTCATCTGCAGAGAGGAGGAGGGGGGGGAGGGGGAGGAGAATTCAGGAGGGAGAGAAGGTGGCAAAGAGCTTCCTGGGGTTAGAGGCAGATGCTTGGAATTTAGAGTGTAGAAAGTGCGTCTAGCAGCAGAGACAGAGAGGAAAATGTAGAGAGGAGGAGTGAAAGGATGCCAGGTCCGCCAGGGAGGCGAGTTTTCCTCCATTTCCGCTCGGCTGCCCGGAGCCCTGTTCTGTGAGCTCGCAATGAGTCGTCGAGCACGGAGCGGGAGGGGAGGACCGAGCCGGCCTGGAGGATAGGGGACATAGAGAGTCAAAGGATGCAGAAAGGGAGGAGAGGAGGTTGAGGAGGCAGAATCAGGAGATAGGTTGGGAAGGTTTGAGCAGAGGGAAGAGATGATAGGATGGAAGAGAGAGGGTAGCGGGGGAGAGAGAGCGAAGGTTGGGACGGCGCGATACCATCCGAGTAGGGGCAGTGTGGGAAGTGTTGGATGAGAGCGAGAGGAAAAGGATACGCTAATAGGCTAATAGAAAAGGATACACTAATTTGAAAGTGTGTCCACAAACTTTTTATATATAGTGTTGTATATATAGTGTAGCTAGGTGAGACAACCACGTATCTACATAGGACATCGTAGTAAGTACATTTAGCAACTTAAGTACTAGTACGAAAATAATAAGACTGTGATGTGGTTGTCATGTTTCTGACGCTGCTCTACAATTTGAAAGAGGACAAAAAATTTTTTAGCGCAAGAGCAATGTGTTGCATGCTGTCTTGTTACAGAGTGGCTTGTCTCTGATGGTGACGTGTTTGGCATGACACCAAAGAGAAGTCAACTGTATCTGGCAAAGCTTCAAAGTCGGCATTGAGGAGTCAGAGCTAGTTAGCTTTTGGAAGCCCTGGACTGTCCGGTTCTTGAAAATGTCCTCTATCACCTTGCTAAGTCATTTGAATGGCTCAGATAGTAGCATCACAAAACAGTGTATTATCGACCGCTGGTATGAGCAGGCGTATTTCACACATTTGATCATCAAGATCAAATATACAGAAATGTATGTCCACATATAAAACCGTTTTTTATGCTAATGACCAAGGGATAAACAAAGTTATCCACTGCGTGTAGTTTTCCGAGGCCAGTCGCCCAACTATTATCTTGTTGTTGTCTATCATTGAGGTACATATTTACCTGCCCCATCTCCTCTTCGGTGGACCCTGGAGGTATCCTCATACTTGGAGGTGCAGTTATTTTCAACTGGGCAGGTATCCGGGCAGCCGAGCGGAAATGGAGGAAAACTCGCCTCCTGCGGACCTGGCATCCTTTCACTCCCTCCTCTCTACATTCTCTCTTCTGTCTCTGCTGCTAAAGCCAATTTCTACCACTCTAAATTCCAAGCATCTGCCTCAACCCTAGGAAGCTCTTTGCCACCTTCTCCTCCCTCCTGAATCCTCCTCCCCCTCTCCCCCCTCCTCCTCTCTGCTGATGACTTCGTCAACCATTTGAAAAGAAGGTCACGAACATCCGATCCTCGTTTGCTTCAAAACGACACCGCTGGTTCTGCTCACACTGCCCTACCCTGTGCTTTGACCTCTTTCTCCCCTCTCTCTCCAGATGAAATCTGCGTCTTGTGACGCCGGCCGCCCCAACAACCTGCCCGCTTGACCTATCCCCTCCTCTCTTCTCCAGACCATTTCCGGAGACCTTCTCCCTTACCTCACCTCGCTCATCAACTCATCCTTGACCGCTGGCTACGTCCTTCCTTCTTCAAGAGAGCGAGAGATTGCACCCCTTCTGAAAAAACCTACACTCGATCCCTCCGATGTCAACAACTACAGACCAGTATTCCTTCTTTCTTTTCTCTCCAAAACTCTTGAACGTCCGTCCTTGGCCAGCTCTCCTGCTATCTCTCTCAGAATGACCTTCTTGATCCAAATCAGTCAGGTTTCAAGACTAGTCATTCAACTGAGACTGCTCTTCTCTGTGTCACGGAGGCGCTCCGCACTGCTAAAGCTAACTCTCTCTCCTCTGCTCTCATCCTTCTAGCACCTATCGGCTGCCTTTGATACTGTGAACCATCATATCCTCCTCTCCACCCTCTCCGAGCTGGCATCTCCGGCGCGGCCCACGCTTTGATTGCGTCCTACCTGACAGGTCGCTCCTACCAAGGTGCGTGGGCGAGAATCTGTCTCCGCACCACGTGCTCTCACCACTGGTGTCCCCAGGGCTCTGTTCTAGGCCCTCTCCTATTCTCGCTATACACCAAGTCACTTGGCTCTGTCATATCCTCACATGGTCTCTCCTATCATTGCTATGCAGACGACACACAATTAATCTTTCCTTCCCCCCTCTGATAAACCAGGTGGGTGAATCGCATCTCTGCATGTCTGGCAGACATATCAGTGTGGATGACGGATCACCACCTCAAGCTGAACCTCAGCAAGACGGAGCTGTTCTTCCTCCCGGGGAAGGACTGCCCGTTCCATGATCTCCCATTCACGCGTTGACAACTCCATTGTGTCCTCCTCCCAGAGTGCTAAGACCTTGGCGTGATCCTGGACAACACCCTGTTCGTTCTCAACTAACATCAAGGCGGTGACCCGTTCCTGTAGGCTCATGCTCTACAACATTCGCAGAGTACGACCCTGCCTCACGCAGGAAGCGGCGCAGGTCCTAATCCAGGCACTTGTCATCTCCCGTCTGGATTACTGCAACTCGCTGTTGGCTGGGCTCCCTGCCTGTGCCATTAAACCCCTACAACTCATCCAGAACGCCGCAGCCCTTTGGTGTTCAACTTTCCAAGTTCTCTCACGTCACCCCGCTCCTCCGCTCTCTCCACTGGCTTCCAGTTGAAGCTCGCATCCGCTACAAGACCATGGTGCTTGCCTACGGAGCTGTGAGGGGAACGGCACCTCCGTACCTTCAGGCTCTGATCAGGCCCTACACCCCAACAAGGGCACTGCGTTCATCCACCTCTGGCCTGCTCGCCTCCCTACCTCTGAGGAAGTACAGTTCCGCTCAGCCAGTCAAAACTGTTCGCTGCTCTGGCACCCCAATGGTGGAACAAACTCCCCACGACGCCAGGTCAGCGGAGTCAATCACCACCTTCCGGAGACACCTGAAACCCCACCTCTTTAAGGAATACCTAGGATAGGATAAAGTAATCCTTCTAACCCCCCCCCTTAAAAGAGTTAGATGCACTATTGTAAAGTGGTTGTTCCACTGGATATCATAAGGTGAATGCACCAATTTGTAAGTCGCTCTGGATAAGAGCGTCTGCTAAATGACTTAAATGTAAATGTAAATGTATTTTCTAAGCCCTCCTCTGCCTTCATCCGTCATTCAACTGTATTATAAATCACTGCAACCTTCGACACTGTCACATACTGTCAACACGTTCAGACAGAACAGGTCAGGAACTCTGGTCCAAGAACATGAGCACTAACTGAACTGACCATTGGGGCATACCAATGATACATGCGCAACTGGTTTAAAACTGGTTGAAATTACATCATTACATATTTAAAACCAGTTTTTGGTCCTTTTGTAATCTGGTTGTAATGGCATCACATTGTCTTTTAAAAACAAATCTGCCAAAAAGCCTTTCAATTTGACCCTGACGTCCCCAAAGCAAAAGGGAACCTACCTAACCCTGCTGCTCTTCTGGTTCAATCCAGCAAACACCGGAGGGATCACAGGTCTGGAAGAAAGCTGGATCTGTCTGAAAAGCTAAGTTCCCATTCAGGTTCAATAGCAAGAAAGGGTGTTTCCGGTCATATTTTGCTTGGGGAGGGAGGGGGATTGTTTTGTGTTGTTGCCCCCATTTTATAGCTCTAAACTGTTGTCCTTTGATTCGGATCTTGGAAAAACACAAATATTCAAAAGGTTGATAAATGGCTGAGCAAAAAAAGTGTCACATTTTGTTAAATTAAAGATTATCGAACTATAAACTGCCGCTAATACCCTGTCTCTGTCTCTTATGGGTTTGCATAATGAAAGTTAGTCCAACATTTCCTATTTGGGATGTTTGTTCTGCTCATATACAACTTTATTGTTTGCATAAACAGGGGAGGTGCGGAGGTGGAGGGTGGAGGGTTGAAAGACACAATAGAAGAACAGAAGCTCACCAACAGTAGCCAGAACCGCTACACTGCTACACTGCAAGGCACTTAACAATATTGGACTATTATTTCCTTTTGAACAGGAAGTAGCCTCAATGTGCCTTTCCTAGTCACTACTTTTAAATGAATAATTCAATGAATAAATTGATTATTAAATGGTGTAACCAGAAATGGATTGACTCCTTGCTCCATACTTTCCCACCAACGTCCCCCTCCGTGTCTCACTTTTATTGCCCTCCACCCTTGGCGGTACATACCCAGCCAACATGACATTGGCATGATGTGGGTCCAATAAGGGCTAAAATATTGCCCCCACGTAAGCTTCCCACATTGGGCCGATGCACCTTTGCTCGTACGGCTCCACATTAGCCCCCAAGGCATTGCCCCAGTGTGGCCCATTGTGGGCAGCCCTCACTTCGTGTAACGGCTCTCTTTCGGTGAGTGAGTAGACCAAGGCGCAGCGGGTGATGAATACATAATACTTTAATGTAAGACGAAGACAGACACGAAATACACTTGACTAAATATACAAAATAACAAAACGAACTAGACAGACCTAAACTACGAACTTACATGAAACGACCGAGACGAGACAGTACCGTGTGGTGCAACAAACACAGACACAGCGACAATCACCCACAAACAAACAGTGAGAACAACCTACCTTAATATGACTCTCAATTAGAGGAAAACGCAAAACACCTGCCTCTAATTAAGAGCCATACCAGGCAACCCAAAACCAACATAGAAACAGCAAACATAGACTGCCCACCCAAAACTCACGCCCTGACCATCACACACATACAAAACAACAGAAAACAGGTCAGGAACGTGACACTTCGCCTGAAATAAGCCAACCCTTTTGGATCGGCTGCCCATTACATTGCATCAGAAAGAAAACAGAGATGTTGCTATATACATATTTTTACTACTTAAACGTTTATCTTATCTGACATGCACTTATCTAAGTCTTTTTACAGACTTCATCAATGGCAGTGTTTATCCTCTTCGGTGGAGTTTAACGGCGGTTGGCATCCAATATTAAAACCCAGCACCTTATTACACTACTTTAACCCTATCTGATCCTACCCCAGGCCAATGGCCTGAGAGGACGGGACACTACCACTCCACACACCCTGTAACTCTTCTGAAGTGAAATATCGTACACCCAAATACTTCTCTGCAGCTGCCACCACAACATCTATTTTCTGTGACTTAAGCTCCATCTCTGCAGTACAGTTGATAACTATTGCTATGAACACTAAGAAGCTAACCTTACTGAAACATATATCATTCATTGGCCTATCCCTCTGTTCTGGCACAGCTCTACTATTCACAGGGATCCTCTCAGAGTCCCTCACCTTTGATCCACCCTCCTCTACTTTCTTCACTGCCTCAGCATAAGACATCTTCTGCACTACTCTGACCCTGGCCACCTCAACCTGCCTCTCTCGCACCAGACACTTCCGATCTCCAGCAACATGGGCACCCCTATAGTTGACACACACAACTTTTTCCAACGAAACTACACATTCCTCTGTCCCATGTCCTCCTGCACACTTCCCACATCTTGGAATCTTTCTCCTACACATTGCTGCGACGTGACCATAAACGTGACACCTATAATACCGCAGTGTATTCGGTACAAAAGCTCTAACAGCATAACTCATACATTCTAACTACCTTGTCAAGTAGAGACTCTGAATAGAAGCTCAAAATAACAGACTGTGTCATCTCGGTTTCACCATGCTCCCCACCGGATATGCGTTGCACCAAATGGCGGGCATCACAAACACCAGGAATTTCAACTTAAATTGCTCCTCCTCCACACACGCTACCACAAAAATCACTCCCTTCAACAGAGCAAAGCAAGAAACAGGTATTTCCCCAAGTTGAGTCACACGGAGTGCATTCTCCCTCTGATCTGAAGAAACAAACAAACATCACAAGTCCACTTTAGCACCTGCTCCCTCTGATCTGAAGAAACAAACAAACATCACGAGTCCACTTTGGGTTTTAAATTATTGTTATTATTATATTTTTTTTGACGTCACACAACAGAACACTTAAACTGGAACGACATTCCAAGAGATGTTCACACAAAAATTGCTTGTGACCTTAGAGCTACAAGGTCATATCTAAAAAATACGATTCCAAGATCATTCGGAACGCTCAATGGCTTGAATGGTGTTTTTAAATTTTGTTATTTTTCACTTAACAACATGAATTGGAGTATATGCTGAAACCACGCCTGCAAATTTTCTAATTAGAACCTGCCTCTACATTATGACGTAGCTGGGCTTGGTGTGGGCTAGCCTGTGCTGGGCTTGGTGTGGGCTAGCCTGTGCTGGGCTTGGTGTGGGCTAGCCGGTGCTGGGTTTGGTGTGGGCTTGGTGTTTTTGGCGCCCACCTTGCCCACCAAATACCCACATGTGGCCAATAGCTTCATGTTTGGTGGGCAGTGTCTTCATCCCAAATGGCACCCAATTCGCTATATAGTGCACTACTTTTGACCAGGGCCCATAGGGCTTTTGAGTCATTCTTGACAAATGAGTCGATTCTTAAAACAGAACTGGAGTTATTATCTGACTCCATTTCTCTCTCTTCTGCCAGTTTGATAGGAAGTGAATCAGATCACTTAGCTGCCAGAATACATCAAACACAAACACACACACACATCCACAGCACTGATGCCAGAGTTAAGACTCCAGAAGTTGACATTAGTGTCAATCTTCATGAACTGTAAATTTAGGAATTTTCCATGGAGCTCGGTTTTATCCTGTTTTTCTCCATCCTCCCTCTTCTCTCTTGAACACACGTGCAAGGGTGGAGGCTTATTGTCATCCGTTTCTTTTTCCTCTCTTCCAATACTGGATTTTGTCTTTGTGACATGATGACAGGGCAATTACACAAGACACTGTTAAAAAGCTTCAAACAATGTTTTTTTTCTCTCATTAATTTTGTCTTCAGAGCAGACCTGTGATTTAGAGCAATTCCTATAGATTCCCGGTTTAACCATAATATCTGTCACTAATGAAATATTGGTTTGTTGGGTCCTTACTTTGTATTTCTAGTGTGACCAGTAGCCACTGATGTGCCTTCTATCCCTCTGTCTTGCCCGCCAGGTGCGTCTGGTCTGCTAGTCAAGGGACGTGGTTGTGCCAGTGCCAGTGCCAGTGCCAGWGCCAGTGCCAGTGCCAGTGCCAGTGCCAGTGCCAGTGCCAGTGCCAGAGCACCTCCCTCGACAGATAGTTTTGTAATTTGGAAGGTTGACGTGCCTTGGGAGGACAAATTGGAGTCAGAGATAGTCCCTGAGAATCAATAGAGTCTTAAATATTTTGTAAGTATAGTGTGTGCATTATAGCACTGGTAAACATTACAATGAGATCTGCTCTCCTTCTCTTTGGGCACGCCAGCTTGAAAGTGCAGTGGGGCCTGGCAGAATTAAGTTTCTGTGATTACTATGGAAATTGTGTGCGCTTAACCTTGAGATGTATCATTGCACATTTCCCTGACACTATAAGACTGTCTGTTGTGCAGAGATCATTGAAAGAAATGGACTATGTTAGAAACTTAAATTATATATATTTTTTATATCTTGGAGAATAAAACCAAATTTGCACTCAATGTTACAGTTGAGATACATGTAAATGACGGGATGTAGAGATAAATCAGTGATAAAAACACTCAATACCTTGGAGTATTGAAAATTAGCCCAAAGTCTGACCATACTCTGATCATACTTGAAATACAGCAATCCATTCTCATGGTCTGGGGAGTTACAGTAGCTGAAGTTGATTGGAAACCACAGATTGACACTCATAGACTAATTGTGGAGAATTGGAACAGTCATTATGAGCAGCACAAAGATCAATACAATTACAGTGGACTGCAAGACAAGATGAGCGATGTACAGAGCAGGAAAATGCCGGGGAAAGTGTGTCGAATCAAGAGAAACTGAAAGAGATGGATATACTGTAGGTGGAGTGTGTCAGAGTGAGAGAAATAGAAAGGGGTGCTGCTAATCCCTATTGGTTTAATAATAATCCCTAATGCGTTCTAGGAAGACGACAAGACGTAGGACAGGGGTGCTGCTTAGTATCACAAGCTAAACCACTACTGTAGAAGGTAAGACTTCTGACGCACATGTACAGGGTCCCTTCAAAACATACTCTACCAGAGCTGATCCACTGGCCCTTGGCCAATTCTGTATTTTTCCATATTGCAATCCCAAATGGCACCCTACTCCCTATATAGTGTACTACATTTGACCATGGAGCAGAGCTCTGGTCAAATGTAGTGCATTATGTAGGGYATAGGGTGCCATTTGGCAAAGACATATCTGTCTTGAGGATTGTTCATATTCTCAGAGGGACACTGAGATGTTCTCATAAATATATCACAAACTTTGTCTGGTTTATTCAATGGCTTGTTGCCTTAGTACCAGTACTAGATACAAGATAAGGGGGATTTTCACAACATCCTACAGTAACCCCAGAAGCCTGATGATAGATATTTAACGTATTATTTCCCTGATGGAAGATAATACTTTTGTTTTTACGTGACCTCAATAACAGATTTTTAGGTAACTTTAAATAATTGGTGGTTTACTGTGTTACTGTATGTCAATATCTTAAATTATTAAAATGATTATTACAATGGCAATGAACACAACATCATTTGATCATTCATTGAGGTTTTATTGAAAAAAGTAACAATATAATAGCATGTACAATAATAATAATATTATTAATAATATAAAATCTGTACATTCCATTGTTTTGCAGTACAGCTGGAAGACTCTGATACAAAATGACTGCAACAGGGAGGGAGGGGGTCTATGTACAAGAAAAGGAACATTTTAGCCGAATGGCCTTCAGTCAAAGAAATAGGAGATAGATTTGCCATAATGCAAACTCTATAGGCTTTCAATAGATCTTATTAATATGCCTAGGTTACAGTACTGTTGGCTTAGTTTAAACCATGTTTTCCAATCCAAGATTCCCAAGTAAAACAACAAACAACTTAAAATGAAAAATAAAATAATATTTGATACCAAGGCATGGTAATCCTTAGGCATACTCTGGATATAAGTACACGTTCATGAACAGCAAAGACATAGGGTATGATAGAGGGGTAGATGCATTGTATTTTATAGTCTCCTTATTTAAAGAGACTTTAGGAGAAGATATTCTCTTTTTGTGATGGCAGAATTGTGGATGACTAAAGTACTAAGACGAAACTGATGTTTTGTTGTTTTGCTTAAACATATTTTTTACTGAAAAATAACTATTGTAACACTGTACTTGAGTTATTTTCTGAGCATGTGCTAACACCTAAAAAAAACAGTTAAAACATGTTGCTGATCTAGTCTAGTCTGGCTTATATCTTTGGCTTTGAATATGAAAATGACGGTAACACTTGTTACTACTGAAAGCCTCTCATCATAAGAGCCACATAACTTTGCGTATCATAACTGTATCACAGTGAGATTGATTAAGTCGTATGCTGAATGGGTTCCAATTAAGTGCTATGAACACTTCTAAAGGGAGTGTTTGAAAATAAATATTTCCTCTACATTTTTTTTTCTTTCGAAAAATGCTCTACTTCTACCATTAACAAATGGATGYGACACTCAACAATTATTATGATGATAATAATACTCTTTGGCTTCTTCTGTTATCAAACCCTACAAAATGCAACAACGTAGCAGCACTTTTTGAGAACATTTGTATGCTCATTTTCACTCCCCCTTGTCTTGTAGGCGTTAATTCAGTTATGCTAAATTTCAATACTAATACCACCCTGCTCATTTCCTTCACACAAAACAGAAAAGAGGCATGTTTCTATTGAATTGACCAGCATTGAACGGCCCTTTCATGTACAGTATGTTATGTTGTATGTCTGTTATGAGACCAGCTCAAATAACAAAAGTCCATACAGGTTCAAATATCTGCTTTGGATAAGTACTGTATTGAAGTAGCAGTTCATATTAAAAGGTATCAAATTGATAATCTAGTTTTTTTGGGGGGGGGATTTGTTCCGCTACTTTACAACAGCTGCATAGTATTTTCTCCAATAGGTTAAAGCTACATTGAGCTACATTTCCTTTGATGCAATTCACTAAAGCCTTCAAAGATCGCCCAGTTCACTGCAACATGAGGCTCTAGTCAAAGGCAAAATCAGTTGTGCATTCACTGGAAAATTGGTGATAAATTCCAATCTCATTATAAGGAAAAAGGGCTGAATTGCAGCTTAATTGTTTGGATAAACATTAAATAACTTTATAGTACTTTAGAGATGGTTGCCCATGATCAATTAAAAAGTGCAAATTAGCTAAATACAAACGTATTTGGTTTTCACTCTGAAAGAGCAGAACTTTCAAAATGTTTCTCTTACTCTATGGGTGGACATCTTTGTATGTTTTCCCCCAGTTTCTCTGAAACGAGAAAGTAGAGAATTTGCATATAGCAGCATTTTTCTTTTCAACTAAAGGGCAGTGAATAGAAATCAAAACTACAGTTCTTAAAACCATCTTGTTCATTATTTGCTGGACAGATACACAGAGACATGCCTGCTAATTTCAAGTCATTATATCTAACATCCCTTCCAATGTTATACGTCATTGTTTTAAGAAACTATTACATACAAGTCCCCGGCTACCCCGTTCCCACAGCAGTACCGTCGGCATGAATCTGTCCTTTACACAAGGCCCAGCTCAGCTCAATGTGCCTTTTAGAACAACAAGACGTGATTCTAGAATCAGAAACTTCTTCTCTGTGAGGTGGTTTGAAGTTTCTGCACAGTTATATTTCAGATTCTCGCCTCAGGGGCCTGGGCTCTAGTGGCACAGTGGCCTGGTGATGTGCAGAGTCTGAGATATTGTCTGTGTGAGTTACGTCTGGGCCCACGCTACCCCCGTTCCCCTCGTCCGTCTCCTCTTTGTTAGTCAGCGCCACCTCGTTCTCGTAACAGAAGGAGTTGGAGCTGGACAGGATGTATTTTTTCTCTGCCAGGTCTCTGGCACTGCACAGCGGAGTGCTGGGCACCTCGTAAGTCTTATGAAAGCGAGAGTAGTCCACCTTGTAGTAGCTCTTCTCCTCGAAGAGCACTGGGTCAAAGCGGTGGCCCCAGAGGATCTCGCTGGCCAGGTAGGAGCTGCGGCACTGGGTGGTCATGGCCGTGGCCTCCACCATCCCCTCCAGGATCACCACGATCTCAAACTCGGACGTCTCCAGCTGTTGCTTGCTCATGTCATAGAATGGGCTGTCCTCGCTGATCTCGTGGACGATGGTGATGGGGGACACCAGGAAGATACGGTCGACTCCGCTGTCGAAGCCCACGTCGATGTCCACTTGGTCCAGAGGGATGAACTCCCCCTCTGCAGTGGTGCGCGACTTGAGGAGCTGTGCCCGAACGTGGGCCTCCACAAGGTGGCTTTTCCTCAGGTTCCCCACGCGCCACATTAGACACAGCTTGTTGTCCCTCATGGCCACTGTAGCGTTGTGGCTGAACACCAGCGTCTCGTTCCTCTTCTTGGGCTTGGCCATCTTGGCCATGACGGCGCCGATGATGAAGGCGTCAATGATACAGCCCACAATGCTCTGGAAGACCACCATGAAGACCGCCACAGGACACTCGTCGGTTACATAGCGGTAGCCATAGCCGATGGTGGTCTGGGTCTCGATGGAGAAGAGGAAGGCTGCGGTAAAACTACTAACGTTGGAGACGCACTTCTGGGCGTCGTTCTCCAGGTCCCCGTGGAAGATGGCGACCAGCCAGAAGACACAGCCGAAGAACAGCCACGACAGGAGGAACGCTAGGCAGAAGATGACGAACATCCACCGCCAGCGGATGTCCACACAGGTCGTAAAGATGTCGGCGAGATAACGCTGGCCCTTCTCAGAGACATTGATGAACTGCACGTTGCAGTGACCGTCCTTCTTGACAAAGCGGCTCTGGGGCTGGTGCCTCGTGTGCACCTTGCCCTTGCCATACCCGTTGGGCACTGCCACAGTGGCCAACTTCATGCCGTGCTCCTCGGTTGACACTATGCTGTAGCGGTTGGCTCGCACACTTCCCATCACCTCGTTCTGGTGGGAGGGCTGTGGCGCTGCTTCTGCTTTGGAAAACAGTCTGAGTTTTTGGAAAAAGCGTTGGAGAAACAGTTTTGAAACGCTAAGGGGGACCAACTCAAGCAGGAAATGGGGTGGTGAAGTGAGGCGGACAGGGGGACGGAGGGAGGAGGAGACAAAGCCTCTCTCTCTCTCGYTCCTTGACGGCCTCTGGTATCCACAGGGCTGAGGATGATGAGTTGATCAGTGCTCTCCCATCAGGCGACCGGACCTCAGCAATGATGTATGCTGAGGGAAAAAGAGATAGGAAGGTGTTAGACTTACTGACGGTGTCAAAGAACGGATACAGAGGTAAGAATCTATTAGTAATGATACGAGTCATGATAAAAGCAATATGAACTCAATGTCCTTATTTAAAGGTTACAGCTTCCAATCTGAACTCTGTACATGAAATAGTCACCAACTGTCATGGATTATTATATCATTATCCCATCGATTACCATTTAGTGTGTGCAGCCTGAGAATACCATCAAATACTGTATACCCAAGAGCAAGAACAAGCACGTCTCCTCAAGCCAACAATATTTCATTCAGTTATGACAAAATAACAACCGTATTGAACCCCGATCCTGGCTTTTCCACTCTCCACTGAGAGAGGTTACAGAGTAATAGGAGTAAGGTCCCACTGATGGTCATTCACAAAGCATACTTGTTTTTGTTGGCCTCAGTGTCGACAAGATAATTTCTTGTTGGATTGTGGGTTACGGTGTTTCTACGGGATCCCATGTACGGGATTCTTTGGACTATTTTCAAGTTCTCGACCTACCGTTACTGTTAACTGACGACTGATCATCGTCGGATGCACATGTCACTTTCAAAATGTTATATTTACCAGCACATTTGTTGCAACATGGAAGAGGAAATAACAGTCTTGAATGATTGGTTTAATATTGCTTAACAAGCAGGCCCGTCACTTCCACTCTGTGAAGTAGGGTTGTCAGTAGGCCCGTCACCTGTCAAGTAGGCCCGTCACTTCCACTCTGTGAAGTAGGGTTGTCACGACAGTAGGGTTGTCACAATACCAGTATCGCGATACTACAATACCTAATTTTCCATGGATAAAACTATTTGGTCGTTTAAGAAACCTACTGTAGGTAACATATTGTGTGCTATAGCTTGGAAAATAAACATGTGATTCTGGTTGACAACATAAGGCTGCTCGTTTCCATCATTAGAACATTTTCCTTAGGAAATGTTGTCCGCTTCATGTTTTGTTTCCTTGCCACGATACCTCTGAGTATCGCAATACTTTTACTGTGACAACCCTACCGTGAAGACGGCCACACCAGCCTGTTTGTCACATTTCACGGTGCATGCACCACTCCTCCTGACTCATTGCCCACTGGTGCATTCTTAATGTCCATTTTCACATACCTTGCTAATCACAACCATACCCATTAAAACCAGTAGATGTTGATAGCGCTGACTTCATCCACGTATTCCAATGGAAAACTCCCAACGGCTCATGAAGCCGTAAGTATTTGAATTTGAAGCTCGCCATATGGCTAAATGGGGCTGAGTGSCACCAACAAAACAAAAATTCTAAGGATCATGGAGAAAGTGGTCGTAACTAACAATGGATCATGGTTGATGTAATCGTTTTCATCATGCCTGAGAGTCAACTCAACGCTGCTAGATGACGTCGGCGTCAATAACGGAAGCCCCATAGACATTGGTTAGCCCCTCCATCTCCACTTGACAGGCTCGTTGAATCTGCGCTCTTATCGGGAAAGCACATCACAACCCCTTAGGTGCACGTGCAAAGAGTGTGCATGAGGGCACAAGCCTCCTCGTAGCCTGCCAGCCTGTGATTGGTCTGTGCCAGCACGTGGTCCTGTGTGACAACAAGTGTAGTCAGAATGGATCACCATTTAATTAAATATCTTGATTTGTAGCAAACTTTTTAATAATTAACTGTGTGGATTGAACTTCATCAAAATAAATTWATTTTACAGGCCAAAACGGCCGTCAACATTTTTTATTGTTTGGCCGGTCTGGCTATCGTAATTTACACAGGCTTTCTAGGGCAGACCAGGGCTTTTGGCACCGTGTAGTGGTGCTTGGTGTTTTCAGGTAGTAATGATGCGTTTTTAAATGATGTGTCAGTGGTACAGAAATAACAGTTATTCCATTTGCTGTGTGACTTGACTACACAAATGTTTGTGGAAACTTTCCCGATTAGTGGGGAAATGTGAACATGAAAGTGTACACAGTATCCCTCTTTCTCTGGCTCATGTGTGCATTTGAGGGCATCAATGTAACTTGCTGACTCACAGAGTCCTCTGGGACTTCATCTTCTCTCAGCAGCAAAATGGCTTATGACAAAAGGGGGCTCTAACTCTGGGAGGGCTCTAACTCTGGCACTACTGTAACACCACTCATTAAAAGAGAGCCCTTCCTGCCTGTGTCTGCTCTGTTATACATGTCCTAGCCATGGTTGCAACGGACATTGTGAACGCTTTTTTTWAAATCTTTTTTTTCTTCTTCCATTTACAAGAAATGTATTGAATTTAGTAAAGACTTTTGGGAGATTTGATGATATGAGAGTCAATGATGAAAATGGACATGAGTGCGTCAGGAAAATATATATTTTCTTTGTGTTCCCTTGTTTGCAATACTTAAATCCCCAAATATAATTACTTTACACAGAGTAAACACATCAGAGATGTTTAGCTATGATTAGACTGCAGTCTCTCTTAAGTTAATTTACAAAAATTTCTGTAGTGTGTAGAATGACTTCAGATATTTATTTTTATGTTTCTAAGTAAGTTTAAAGATGGAATCCGCACTAGGGGAAACTGCACCACTGTCCGCCCCATGGCTGTTATTGTTTTGTTGACGAAACAGAGGTGGGGAGCATTGTGCATCAAGAAAAAAAAATGGCAGTACATATGCTGCTGTTCTATAACACTTGCAATGACTGTTCAAGGGGAAAGAAAACATTGTTCATTGTTTGCAGTAATCTCTTTGTTGTTGTAATATCACAAACGGACGTGGACGTTTCACTATTAAGGATTCGATCTTTAAAGTGTGATGTCTGCAGTATCAGCTCCTAGAATTAGTCCTAAAATCTCTTATTAAATTGGATCTCAAAAAGCATGTTGGTGATGAGTGGAGTTAAGAGCACCTCTGTCATCAAACTTGGGCATTATTTGGGGAAGTTTGCATTGTTGGCAGTAATCAGTAATATGACATGCAAAGTCAGTCAGCATTACAACCTCTCTTCAATGAATATCAATTAGGATGATTGTCTGGTTTACACAATACTTGATTAATAGGAATTTCAGTGTCGAAATTGAATAGATAAGGCTGTTTTGTTTCCTTTGTTCATTTAGATTTTGTGATTTGACAGGATCCTTCATTTTGTGTTACTTTTAGGAAGATTAATAGATACTAAACAGCGATATTCCTATCTGTTTCTATGGGACCATGATAACAGAATGGAAAAGTATAACTGTCTATTATTCTATTATTACAGACCCTTTTTGATCAGTGGGATAATTATGCTCTGTGGAAAATGGAATCACAGTACTCATGGACTGGCCTAATCTGAGAGATGTATATATAGTGCCAACATCCACTGGAAACAATGTCATGGTTGAAGTTTTTCTGCAGAAACAGAATTTACAGAATTTACGGTAACCCTGACCTACTGCCAGCGCACAGTTGTTCACGGGTGCCTAAGGGATGGTCTTGCAATTGTTACAGTGCTACTATACCTCTGCAGCCACACACAAAAAAACGTATTTTACAATGTTTAATTTACGACTACCATTTTAACATACAATAAAATATGTCTCTACAGCCAGGCTCCAAGCGGCARTCAAAATAGGCAAATGCCATCTACAAATACGAACAGGTGCGGCCTAAATAAATGGGAACCAACTGCGTCTTTCAAACATTCAATTCAGACAAGTTAGAACTGTAGGCCTACAAGCATATATGTTTACATGGATAATATAGGGCCTATGACTTACAATGATTGCATGGCAAATGTAAAATGTTGTTTTGCATATATTTGTAAGAAGTGTAGCCTATTGCATCATACATGTATGAATCAGCCCACGCATAAACATGACATGTTTATCGCACTTAAACGTATTATGATGGGTTTAAATAGTTAGATCAAATGAACAATGATGAACAATGATGAATAGCAGTTATATACTCTGCAAGCTATCAGCCACAGTGGGTAAGACTTTGTCGTGTAAATCGCCCGTATCCCTACTCCCCTGCGCCGCGCATCCATTCAAGTGCCACTGTTGCTCGCTTTTCAAATAGGGCTAGAGATCAAATAAAATAAAACCGAGTCTATTGAGTTGGCTAATAGTTATGCAATAGACTCCAGTATTCTTCCATGTCATGCATTCAGCATCATCAACTTCCCCAAAAGTTTGATACGAATTGCTAGAAAGAGGTTTTTAAACCTACCAGTTGCTCATTTGTAGACCGGATCAACGGACAGTTTAAATTATATTCCAGAAGTTATGTTCTCTGGTATCCACACTTTTCAAACCGTTTGTTTCTGTTTTTAAGTAGTTGCCTTGTTATGATGACAGCAATAACCGACAGTCCCTCATGTCACTAAAATGACTGGTCTTGATAATGTGGTTCGCAAATAGTTCGCCAGAGCAATTTAAATAGCGTATACCGGCATGCTCCGCCTTCTGGTCCATACCCAGCCAATAGTATTACAGAGACGAAAACGCGCTCATATAGTCGGTTGATACACTTACACTGCTGTTTGAAACGTGTGAGAAATTCCATAGACTACAGACTGAAAGTGGTGTTTGGGGAGACATGTCAGGGGTTTGGATAAGGAAGGTCGTGCTTAACACCAACTTGGTAGTTTAGTGGTGTTAATTAATATTGATGGTCGATAATTCGTTTTAGGGTTGCCGGGGATGGTGGGTTCATTTTAAGCAGAACACAGGAACATAATTTCACCCAAAGGGTATCTTTTTATAGTCTAAACCCCTCCGCCGTGACAAGTTATAAAACTCTCCTAAATGTTCTACAATGTCCAGGCAATAATGTTAGGCTACTGTCAAATAATAAAGAGTTGTTAGAAATTAAAATAATGAATCAAACTTGTTATGCACTGTTGTCTTCAAAAGGTTCCATTACCTATACACAAGTTGAAACAGTTTATCTATTTGCCTGCTGCTTCACATTATCTCATCTGAAGATATTCCCCTAAATTTGACCCTCTCAATAAAATACACTTAAATATACATTATTCTTGATCTGTTTATCTAGGATATTTCCATGGTATCTAGAGCCTATGGTAAAATGCAAATGTATTTAGTAGGAAAAAGTTGTTCTAACTTCCAATGTTATATTTTGGTTATCTTCCTCCACTATAAAAGTTCTGAGGATGTTTATGCCTCAAAAGTTTAATTTTAGGTCAAGATCTGTCTGTCTTGCTCCACAGCTGTTTCAGTTGGATGCCATAAGAGCAGGATGCTTACTAATGATAAGCTCTGACCCATATCCTACCTCCTTTTCTGCACATATTGAACTGTTTATTTGTGCTATATGTCAGTGGCTCTATTAATAGCAGGTCATATATTTAGCTACCCGAACTTGCTGTGTGAGTTCTGAGTTGGCCATCGGCACTCAGCGTATGTTTGCTTTTCATGCCCAATTTACAACTACAGGAGTCAGAAAAACAGTCATGCTGCTCAGGGCCACAAGGTGGAGAGCACGAGACTGATATTGGAACATGATTGGTCCCCACATGAGCTCTCCTGTGACGCTGTGGGGAGGAGGTATGAGTGAGAAACATGGAGAGATGTCCATCAACTTGCATTCACACTATATTGCCATGGTGCCATATCTGTGTCCATGTTTGTGCCCTATGACCTCTCATATGATTGTCCTATGACTTAAAGAAGATATTGGGTAAGTAGGCCTATCAATCTCAATGTTCAGCTTGCTGTTTATGAGCCATCGTGACAGTGTAGTTACAGTAACTGTTTTAGATGTTACACCACATGTTTTGTATATCTTGGACAATATTATAGTTTTTTGATAGATTTATTATCCTCTTAAAAAACATACTGCCTTAATGACATTATGGCTTTAAACATCCCTGTAAAATCGAAGCAACTGAAAGGCACGTACAGAGACAGTGTGATCTGCTTCCTTCACATCAAAGTTCCCTTGTCATTCCTCGCCTTTGTTCTTACAGACATGGACCAGATTCATCAGATGCCAGGTGCTGCACTGCCACCAATGACACGGAGGTGGGTACTGTAAATGCCAGGTATTGTACTTCAGGGTATTGGGCTGCAGTGTGGGTCCAGTGGAAAGAGGCATGCCAGACTAACAGGTGTTTACACCACAGTGACCACAATATGTCTCTAAATAAATATGTACCCACTCAATTCCAAGTTAAATAATACTGATGATTCTTCAGTAACGTATTAAGAGACAAAGTAACATGAGTCATGATTATTACTACTTTCTGCATATTCAAGGAAATACAWTTAGTCACTCATGATACACTGATGATTGATTTGTCAATGATGAAACTACCAACAACAAAACACCCCCACCTTCAGTGCATCTACATCTAGTAAAAATAAAAATAGAGAGTGTTCAATTTAACAATGTTTCAGAGTCTATACAGGTCCACACTTTCCAGTGTTCAATTACCACACTGATTAGTGTAAAGCCTTATTTATTTTTTATTGTTAATTTTACCTTTATTTAACTAGGCAAGTCAGTTAAGAACAAATTCTTATTTTCAATGTTGGCCTAGAAACAGTGGATTAACTGCCTTGTACAGGGGCAGAAAGACAGCTTTTTACCTTGTTAGCTCAGGGATTCAATCTTGCAACCTTTTGGTTACTAGTCCAACGCTCTAACCACTAGGCTACCTGCCGCCCATATATTTGCATATATTCCAGTGTGCCTTTCGAGTGAAATGTAGAGTTTACCACCCATTACTATATTTGTTAGTGACAGAGACATAGTTGTTGCATTCATTCATTTTCAGTCCTGTGGCTTTCACCAAGTGACGTCCTAAGCAAATATGTTTCATTCAAATTAGATRTTTAAGACATTACATATTTCATAGAGCCTTATTTGGAGGGCCTAGTTTTACCCTAATACAGTGGCCTGAAACTCATGGTTTACATTCCACATCAGGTCTGCATGTCACATTATTCTGGCTTGCAAATTTCAAGCCAGCCAGAGTGGGGATATCCAATTTTTATTCACCTGCAACCCGCATTCAGAATGACTGCCAGGGTTGAGAAGACTGAGCTACAGTATGAGACTACCTAAAGCATCTAAACTGGAACATACATTTCAGTAACATGTGTAATAAATCTAAGTTACAGATTGAATTAGTTTAAAAAAAATGTATGTTATTTATATTTGAGTAGCATAAGATAAATGAATCAATCAATGTACATGCACAAACATAGATATTGAAACAAACAATTCTAAAAAACAACCTGCAATAGGGCATGTTGGTAAATATTATAATGATGGATGTGGTTTTGGTTCAACTCTGGTTATTAACACAAACACTGGGATTATTTTACACCACTGAGTTTTAATTGAACTCTTACGGAGTTAATTTAATTCCTGAATCAACACTAGAAATGTTACATTGAAAAATCAACACTAATTAACACTGGCCAATTTGCTGTGCAGTGAATCATTTTAATGATCAGTTTATAAAAGCAACAGATGTAAATGTGTATTGAACACAGCGTGTGTGCAAAAGTATCATGTTTTAAACGAACCACACAACAAGCAAAACACTTCATTTCACTGTGCTCAACATATTTTTTTWATTTTATTTAATTTTACCCCCTTTTCTCCCCAATTTTCGTGGTATCCAATCGCTAGTAATTACTATCTTGTCTCATCGCTACAACTCCCGTACGGGCTCGGGAGAGACGAAGGTCGAAAGCCATGCGTCCTCCGAAGCACAACCCAACCAAGCCGCACTGCTTCTTAACACAGCGCGCCTCCAACCCGGAAGCCAGTCGCACCAATGTGTCGGAGGAAACACCGTGCACCTGGCCCCCTTGGTTAGCACGCACTGCGCCCGGCCCGCCACAGGAGTCGCTGGAGCGCGATGAGACAAGGATATCCCTACCGGCCAAACCCTCCCTAACCCGGACGACGCTAGGCCAATTGTGCGTCACCCCATGGACCTCCCGGTTGCGGCCGGCTGCGACAGAGCCTGGGCGCGAACCCAGAGACTCTGGTGGCGCAGCTAGCGCTGCGATGCAGTGCCCTAGACCACTGCGCCACCCGGGAGGCCCTGTGCTCAACATTTCTGTAATGTGTTTGTACATCATTGTGTTCAACATACTCACATACAGTGCCGTCAGAAAGTATTCACACCCCTTGTTCCACATTTTCTGTTACAGACTGAAATGTTATAATAGATTAAATTGAGATTGTGTGCCTACACACAATACCCCATACTGTCAAAGTGGAATTATGTTTTTAGACATTTTTACAAATTAATTAAAAATTCAAAGCTGAGTCCAAAAGTATTCAACCCCTTTGTTACAGCAAGCCTAACTAAGTTCAGGAGTAAAAAAGTTCCTTAACAAGTCACATAATATGTTGCATGGACTCACTCTYTGTGCAATAATAGTGTTTAACATGATTTCTGAATGACCACCTCAAAGACCAGGGAGGTTTTCTCTGTCAAGTTGGTTGTTGATCATTGCTGCACAGCCATTTTCAAATCTTGCCATAGATTTTCAATCCGATTTAAGTCCAATCTGTAACTTTGCTAAACAGGAATATTCATTGTTCTCTTGGTAAGCAACTCCAGTGAATATTTGGCTGTGTTTTAGGTTATTGTCCTGCTGAAAGGTGAATTTGTCCCCCAGTGTCTGCTGGAAAGCAGACTGAACCAGGTTTTCCTCTAGGATTTTGCCGGTGCCTAGCTCTATTCCGTTCATTTTTATCCTAAAAAACTCCCTAGTCCTTGCCGATGACAAGCATACCCATAACATGATGCAACCACCAACAAGCTTGAAAATATGAAGAGTGGTACTCAGTGATGTGTTGTGTTGGATTTTTGAAACAAAATGCTTTATATTCAGGACATAAAGTTAATTTCTTTGCCACATTTTTTACAACTTTAGTGCCTTATTGCAAACAGTATGTATGTTTTGAAATCGTTGTATTCTGTACAGGCTTTCTTCTTTTCACACTGTCATTTAGATTAGTATTGTGCATTAACTACAATGTTGTTGATCCATCCTCAGTTTTCTCCTATCACAGCCATTCAAATCTGTTTTAAAGTCAGCATTGGCCTCATGGTGAAATCCCTGAGAGGTTTCCTTCCTCTCTGGCAACTGAGTTAGGAAGGACGCTGTATCTTTGTAGTGACCGGGTGTATTGATACACCATCCAAAGTGTAATTAATAACTTCACCATGCTCAAAGGGGTTTCAATGTCTGTTTTGTATTTTTACCCATCTACCAATAGATGCCCTTATTTGCGAGGCATTTGAAAAAATTTAAAAATAATAATGTGCAAATATTGTACAATAAGGTATGCAAAGCTCTTAGAGACTTACCCAGAAAGACTCACAGCTGTAATCACAGCCAAAGGTGATTCTTGCATATATTTACTCAGGAGTGTGAATACTTATGTACATTTTATATTTTTGTATTTCATTTTAAATAAAGTTGCAATCATTTCTAAATACATGCTTTCACTTTGTCATTATGGGGTATTGTGTGTAGATGGGTGAGCAAAAAATATTTAATCAATTTTGTATTCCGGCTGTAACAAAATGTGAAATAAGTCAAGGGGTACTTCTGAAGGCGCTGTACATATTTTACAAAGCACTCACAAAATAAAACAGCATTTTATCTCACAACTCAAAACATATTCTGAGAATAAATGAATCTCTATATTTTATTTATTTTTTAATTTTTAATTTATCCGTTATTTTACCAGGTAAGTTGACTGAGAACTCGTTCTCATTTACAGCAACGACCTGGGGAATAGTTACAGGGGAGAGGAGGGGGATGAATGAGCCAATTGTAAACTGGGGATTATTAGGTGACCGTGATGTTTGAGGGCCAGATTGGGAATTAGCCAGGACACCGGGTTAACACCCCTTCTTACATAAGTGCCATGGGATCTTTAATGACTCAGAGAGTCAGGACACCCGTTTAACGTCCCATCCGAAAGACGGCACCCTACACAGAGCAGTGTCCCCAATCACTGCCCTGGGGTATTGGGATCTTTGTTAGACCAGAGGAAAGAGTGCCTCCTACTGGCCCTCCAACACCACTTATAGTTCATTCTGTTGTAGATGACAGTATTAAGTTACCATAACCTCTCCATAAAAATCATGATATCTTATTTTTATTCATTTTCTGTATCTCTTTGATTTCAGCAGCCTATCTATCATATTAAGGAGCAGACATTGTATAATTGTTTGTATTATATTGTGACTCCACCATAGATACTAAGTTTGACAAAAAAACGTAGCAAGCAAAATGACGCATATTCCACTTTGTGGTGTCGTGCTGTGTGTGTGTGTGTGTGTGCGGATTGGGGGGGTTACTTCCTGCAAGAAATTACACTAAGAACATGGCCTGCTCTTACTGTTGCCTGTGAAGAAATGATCAAATTGTCCATGAGTTCATATGTTTCTGAATGGCCATTGATCATTGTGTTGGCATCATCATATCAGTAGAACATCTATGTCAGAACGGGGCTCCTTCTAAGACACAAATGTCCGTGATCCTCGCAAACTGCGGCAATAGTGGCAACCGTGGCTACATGTTCCTCTGGTTCTGGGGTGCCATTCACCAGTTCTACAGTCAGAGTCGGGGGTTTGCGATTAATGCATGGGCGCTTGGGGCGTGGCGAGAGGCGTGGGTAATGCCCAAGCTTCATTTGCTCGTACTCCTCTGCACTGACCTCCGGAACCAGGACCTTAGCAGTGTGGTGGAACATGGAGTAGTCTACCTTGTAGTACCTCCGGTTTACATTCAGCATCTCTTGGAACAGATGTCCCCAGTGGATCTCGTCGGGCGTGTAGGAGGTGCGGGTCTGGTGCAGGATGCCCGTCGAGTCGTCTGTGTAGGTGAAGGACACCACCAACTCAAAGTCATCTTTCCGAAGCTCCTCTAGGCTCATGCGGTAGAGTGGACTACTTGGCTCAATAACGTGGAAGATGGTGGTTGGTATCGCTAAAATTAAATCACTCTGTTTGATTTCCAGGTCCTTGTAGTTGACGTCTTCCCTGCCCGTGGCGTGCATGTTGGGGCGGAAGATTTGGGCGCGAGCCTTCCCCTCCACCATGTGGTGCCGGCGGAAGTCCCCAATCCTCCAAGACAGGCACAACTGCCCATTTTGCAAGTTAATGACGGCGCAGTTGCTGAAGCCCACCGTCTGCGCCCGTTTCCGTGCCGATGCCATCTTCGCCACAGCGATACCGATGACAAATGTGTCAATAAAACAGCTGATGACGTCCTGCACAGTCACAACGATGATCGCCACCATGCAGTTCTCCGACATCCCTCTAAAACCATAACCAATCGTGGTCTGGGTCTCCAGTGAGAAGAGGAAAGCCCCGGTGAAGTCCCTCACCTCGTACACACAGGGGGCGTTAGTAGGGTCCTTCGTGTCGCCGTTAGCCATGGCAATCACCCAATAGATGATGCCGAAGAAGAGCCAGGAGAAGATGTAGGAGAGGGCGAAGATGAGGAACATGACGCGCCATCTGATCTCCACCAGCGTAGTGAAGATGTCGGTGACGTACATGAGCCACTCCTCAGGAACATGGCGGAACAGGACATTGCACTTGCCATCTTTGCGGACGTAGCGGCACTTCTTGTGCTTGTAGTCGATCTCGGCCTTCACAGCGGACAGGGTGGTGGTGTAGGCGTTGACGGAGGGATCAGAGGGACTGACCTCGGTGTACTCTTTGTTCATCCTGTAAGATCTGGGAAGAAGAGAGACAAGAAAATCATGTTTTATGATTGTATTATCTACTGTATAACACTGAAAATGTTACTGTTATGAATCGTAGTCTCTAGATCCGGTGGCCAAACCGAGATTTGGTTCTGGGTTACAAAATTATAAATTAAGAATTAAACAAATAATTTACAAAATATCTGAACAACTATATTTACTAGAGTATGGTGGCATTTGAAGGACAACAGTTTTACAACAGCACACTCCATCCAGATACACTCACATGGTTTGTTGGTGGGTCATGGTAATTTTGAGTGTGTGGATTTGAGTTGGGTGTTTGTGTGTTAGGGAGGAGAACACTTATGGGGAGAGGTTGTGCAATTCCATCATTAMGATGGAACGTTTCTGCAATTGGAATCAACTTGATGGTGATTTGGGAGACTTCTCTCTGAGGTTCATTGGCAAAACATTTTTTAGACGGAAAGCAGTTGAGTTGAAATGTAGTTGCTCTCTCTCTGACCCCAATTTGGTAATGATTTCAAAGAGACATTGTCTATCAAGCAGTAACAGTTTTTATTTTATGAAAGTTTTGGAAGCAAAAAAGAGTGATGGTCCGCACTCAAAAAGGAGTAGCGGTAAAGCTTATTTAATTTTTCGATTTTTCGATATACTTACTTTCAATGATAGCTGTAAAAGCATCAAGTCTATTGTCATCACTGGCTTATACTATCATCAGACACCTCGTTAAATTCTGACTTTCAGAATCCACACTTATTTAACTATGAACGAAAAATAAATCTATCAAACATGTTGGTGAAATCTGATGTACAGTATGTCATGAATAACGATGAGTGAGAAAGTTACAGACACACAAATATCATACCTCCAAGACATGCTAACCTCTCACCATTACAATAGCAGGAGAGTTTTGCATTTATTTGGGGGGGTATGATATTTGTGCGTCTGTAACTTTCTCACTCATCATTATTCACGATTCATTCAGGACTATCATTAATCATGGTAGCATCCACATTACGTAGAAGTGTTTAGAAACATATTCTATACTTATTTACAATAGAAATGACTCCAAAATGACACAATACATTATTTACCATTAATTTCTATTGGGTACAAAATAATCTGAAACAGAACCAAAACAAACAGCAAATGCATCTAACAAGTTTGTAGAGTCACAAGCTTGATGTAGTCATTGAGCGCTAGGAATATGGGACCAAATACAGAACTTTTGACTACTTTAATACACATATGTATACGTGAATTTGTCCCAATACTGCACTTTCGGTCCCCTAAAATGGAGGGACTACGTACAAAAGTGCTGCAATTTCTAAACGGTTAATCCGATATGGATGAAAATTTGCTCAAATTAAAGATGACAGTCTGCACTTTAACCTTATAGTCATCAAATCATTTCAATCCAAAGTGCTGGAGTACAGAGCCAAAACATCAACAAAATMATCACTGTCCCAATACTTTTGGAGCTCACTGTATATCCCTCTTTGCCGCACATGACCAAACAACTGGGAAGTAGTCCAGATGCGACAAAACTAGGGCCTGTATGACCTGTCTATCCTGATTAGAAGCACCTGCTGCTAACCAGTTCCCCATAAATGCTGTTTTGAATGACAAAAAACATGTACATACACACTGAAGAAGGCTGCAAAGCTGAAATGTCTGTGTACACTAGCTCTGATGCAGTGAAATGAATTTTAAAAATGAAAAAGGAAGTAAGCATTATGCTATGTATTTTTCATTGCAGACTCATCACACTTTTTTGCTTATTTGAAATTACGAGGGGGGCTCCTAACATGTGGAATTGTTTTAAGCTGGTCATACCAAGGATCATTTAGATATTGTATTTCGAATTTTAGGACCCCTTTAGGTATCAAAAACATATATAAAGAAAATATTTGATGAAACATAGAATTTTGCCTTACTGTTATTAGCCCATAGAAACATATTGAATAACAGATTCATACATGGAAAAACAGATAGTCAAAAAATACATCAAAAGGAAGTTTGTTTTAAAGTATCTGAGAGATATAAGACAGATCTTACATCTACACCACTGTAGCTCGGCCTCCTTCCAGCGCAGATGTGGAAGGCCATCGGTGGATTGAGACGCAGCTCATGCAAAATGACTTTTTTTGTATAATGCTAATTTGATTTTCTCGTGGGCACGGACAACGACTCTAGTTAACCTTTTATAAAACAAGTAAATGGTTTAAAATCTTCAAAATAAGCGGATTTTTAAAAATTGTTCACACATTTAAAGTCAAATTTGATGTAAAAAAAAACATATGTTTTTGTATGTTTTTTTACGTTTCTAACAGTTATTTTGATCAAATTATTTTCATGAGCATGTCTGTTATTTATTCAAAGTGTTGTTTTTCTGTGATACTTAGAGGCTGAGATATTGGTGATTGAGCTAATCTGACATACCGGTACGACCAAAGATGGCTTCCAATATGGGTGATATGGGCACCGGTGCCATCAGACTTGTAGCTCTAACTTTAGAATGCTATGGGCTATCAGCTCAGTTCCAATTGAATCTCAAAGATGAGACTCTCACCAGATACATTGATTTAAGGCAAAATATGTATTTCAATTCCTTATTACTTTTTTTGTTATAGTGACTGCAATGCCCCCCAGGGGCCAAATCTGGGGTGGCTACATCTTTTCAGTCTACTTGCATTTACCTCTGTGCCAACTCTGTTGCTTTTATCACGAAATGCACAATTGAGTATTTTTGCTTAGTCGCCGCACTAGTGTACAAAAGTTAGATTCATTTTCATTCCTCCAAATGACACAGAAATCATTGTCAATTGTGGGGGGTTTTGTCTGTTACTACAGCTTGACAAAGTCCTAACATTTCAGAAGGGTTCAACAAAAATATAAGCGCAACATGAAACAATTTCAACGATTTTACTGAGTTACAGTTCATATCAATAAATGAATTAGGCCCTAATCTATGGATTTCACATGACTGGGAATACAGATATGCATTTGTTGGTCACAGATACCATAAAAAAAAGGCGTGGATCTGAAAACTAGTCAGTATCTGGTGTAACCACTATTATTCTCATGCACACTTGACACWTATCCTTCGCATAGAGTTGATCAGGCTGTTGATTGTGGCCGGTGGAATGTAGTCCCACTCCCCTTCAGTGGCTGTTCGAAGTTGCTGGATATTTGCTGGAACTGGGGCACACTGTCGTACACGTCGATATAGAGCATCCCAAACATGGTCAATGGGTGACATGTCTGGTGAGTTTGCAGGTCATGGAAGAACTGGGACATTTTCAGATTCCAGGAATTGTGTACAGATCCTTGCAACATAGGGATGTGCATTATCATGCTGAAACATGAGTTGATGGCGGCAGATGAATGAAAGGACAATGGTCCCTTAGGATCTCGTCACAGAATCTCTGTGCATTCAAATTGCCATTGAAAAAATGCAATTGTGTTCATTGTCCGTAGCTTATGCCTGCCTATACCATAACCACAGCGCCACCATGGGGCACTCTGTTCACAACGTTGACATCAGGTAATGCCATACACGCTGTTTGCCATCTGCCCTGTACAGTTGAAACCGGGATTCATCCGTGAAGAGCACACGTCTCCAATCTGCCAATGGCCATTGACGGTGAGCATATCCCCACTGAAATCGGTTACGACGCCAAACTGCAGTCAGGTCATTACCCTGGTGAGGATGACGAGTTTGTGGAGAAATTCTTTGTTTGTGCAAACCCACAATTTCATCAGTTGTCCAGATGGCTGGTCTCAGACGATCCCTGAGGTCAAGAAGCCGGATGTGGAAGCCTGGGCTGGTGCGGTTACACATGGTCTTGTCATGCACTGACCATAGAGAGCCCTTGTTTTTCTATGGTGTTGTAGGTCAGGGCGTGACTAGGGGGTATTCTAGTTTATATTTTCTCTGTTGGTGTTTTGTATGATTCCCAATTAGAGGCAGCTGATAATCATTGTCTCTAATTGGGGATCATGTTTAAGTAGCTATTTTTCCCACCTGTGTTTGTGGGATATTGTTTTGTGTTTGTGCATGTGCACCACGTAGTCACATTTAGTTGTTCGTTTATTGATTGATTGTTTTTTCTTTAACTTCTTGAGAATACAGGGGGTGCTATTTTCCCATTAGCATAATTTGCTCTACAGATTAAACTGCCTCTTATCCAATTATTGCTCTTACTATATGCATATAAATAATACCATTGGAAAGAAAACAATCTCTAGTTTCTAAAACCGTTTCAATTTTGTCTCTGAGTGATACAGAAGTCATTTGACAGCACTTTCCCTGACCAAGAAGAAAAAAGCAAGATGTGTTATGCCAGCTTCAACGCTCTGCCTATATATGGTCGTGCCCCCTATGACCCGAAACACACCTCATTGGCCTTCCTCTGGGTGACAAGAGGACGTCAGAGGAKAAATATCTTGTTTATCTGGGACTGACGTGAAATGAGAGCTAATTCTTTGGCGTGACCGACAACTTCCGGTTCTCTATATCGTGCGACTTGGAGCTGCGATTGTCTTCTGTTGTACGGCCATTATTATCTCCGTCTCGAAGTTTGTTTGATACATGTGACCAGATCATCGTAATGTATGTTTTTTCAATATAGTTTAATCAGATTATTTGAATTTTTTCGGGAGTTTTGTGGTGTTCCGTTGTCTGATTTTATTTACGTTTGAGAGATCCGTGCCACTCGACCAGTACCTGTGCTAAATGGAGTGGGAAAGGAACAATTCTGAACGGAACCAACGACTCATCTTGACAAAGGACACTTTGATCAACATTCTGATGAAAGATCAGCCATAGTAAGACCCAATTTACGATGTTATATCATATCTGTTGTGCATGTGAACTGGCCGTGGGCGCCTAGCCGAATCTGCCTGGTATAGCTATGCTAATTTAGCGCTACATTTTGTTTTCGTTATAAAACATTTAATAAATCTGAAATATTGTTTGGATTCACCAGATGTTGGGCTTTCAATATCTGTACGCTGTGTATTTTTCWGAAATGTTTTAAGATTAGTAATTCGTTATATGACGTTGGTCTCTGTAATTGTTCTGGCTGGGTCAGCACTATTTCAGATTGCAGCTGCAATGTAGAACTGTGATTTATACCTGAAAAATGCACATTTTTCCCCCAAAAAACTATGCTATACCATAAATATGTTATCAGACTGTCATCTTATGAAGTTGTTTCTTGGTTAGTGGCTATATATATTTTTATTTAGTCGAATTAGTGATAGCTACTGATGCAGGAAAAACTGTTGGGAGTAAAAAAATCGTGTCCTTTGCTAACGTGGTTAGCTAATAGATTTACATATTGTGTCTTCCCTGTAAAACATTTTAAAAATCTGAAATGGTGGCTTTATTCACAAGACCTGTATCTTTCATCTGGTGTCTTGGACTTGTGATTTAATGATATTTAGATGCTACAAGTTACTTGTGACGCTATGCTAGCTATGCTACTCAGTGGGGGGGTGGTGGGGGGTGCTCCCGGATCAGGGTTGGTGACTCGTGAGAAGTTTTAAGTTTCACTTTGCAATAAATATGTGGAACTCAACATCCGCTGCGCCTTGGTCCCGTTCTTACGACAGCCATGTGCACCTGTGTAATGATCATGCCGTTTAATCAGCTTCTTGGTATGCCGCAACTGTCAGGTGGATGGATTATCTTGGCAAAGTAGAAATGCTCACTAACAGGGATGTAAAAAAATGTGTGCACAATATTTTTTTATTTTTTCATGCATCTTTTATTTCAGCTCATGAAACACGGGACCAACATTTTACATGTTCAGTGTACATGCGTTAGTGATTAGTGCATTAGTGATCGAGAGAAGAAAGCTAAGGATGCTTTTTTGTTGAAAGTGAAAACTTTGAGACAAGGCAAATTGACAAGGGGAAAGAGAGAGAGGAAGGGAGTGGCAGACACTTTGCCTACTTTTTTCCACAGCTGGTTGTTCATAATTTCATGGAAGCGGTTTTGTTTTTTCTTATTTGTTCTCCTTCATATTTTGTCTTTTCTCCCATGGTGCACTTTGCTGCTCTCAAGATGCTATTTTAAAATGTTAATCTGGGAATGTTTACCATCTATGGTTCCCTTTTTTCCTGCCTCCATGCACTGTGTCAATACCGTTTATCATAATGAGGCAGTTGCCTAGAGATGCAAAAACCCATGGCAACAGACCCTGTTGGCCCCATTCATTTTCTGTGGTGTTTTCAGCTACTTGGAAGTATCATGTGGCATGATTATGTAGAGGTGTATTTTTCCCTACTGCAGTTTGTTTCTATTGCCCTGCCACTCACAGGGCTTCCTGTAAACGTATATATTTTGTCTTACCAAGGTTATCTAAGGAGAAACACGTAACAATTACAGTAACTAGGGTGGTTTAAATTTTGTGACATGTTGATTGTTTGTAGAACCAGCAAAAATACACATTTTGAGTCAGGTGCCAGTGGTTGGATAGTATTACTTTCAGATTACTAATTCAACGGTAATTCGATTTTGCAGTGTACTTGGACAAATAATTCTGTACTCATCTTAAACCTGTAACTCGAAATGCATGATGGATGAGGTTGTGCATGGCCCACTGTTGAAGTGACTTTTATTTGGGTGSAGTCAAAAGTGTTGTTGTCTACAAGCCAGTAAAGGAAGCGCCACAGGACTGAATTGGTCTAGGTTAGACTGAGGCTGAGGAGAAGAATTCATGTGGAAACTGGAACGATCACGGGCAGAAGAAGGCTCCATCACAGCCAAACCACTGAGCGCATCCTCTTTACTCACACACACACACCACAGAAAGCATTCTCTCTTTTTCCGTCCGAGCGCAATCACTCCTCTTCTCCGCCTATCTGAGTCAACCAGACTTTATGGTCTCAAACTCTGCTTCCTCCTGGCAAAAGATGTAGCTTCCTCCTGGCTAAAAATGTAGCCCCCATTGCCAGAATATAAGGTTATACAGAAAAAAGGTTCTACTAAATTTCTATAACCCGTTCTTCTCCAAAATGTAAATATCTTTAAATGAAAGTAGGAAACAAAACATTATGATTTTGGAAACCGCAATGTTATAATTCTTACAATAATATATTATTGAATGGAAACTCCTACTGTATGTCTGTGCATCATCTTCACATTACCACAACTGTCTCCTTTTGAAAGTTAATCCTCCTTCTGTTAAACTGTTATACGGTATAATAATGCTCATTTTAATCACATTTCACTGGTCATAAAACTCTTAATCACAGCAGTATATTCTATGTATTTTGCCTAAAGCAACACATATTTACACTGACTATGGTCAAGATGTTCAAATAGAAAACAAAACACACAAATCGAAATGGACTTAACACAACATACTGTGTAGTAAATGAGGTTGAAAGTGCTTTATGACGAAAATGTTTTTTTACTGCTACAAACTCACTATTAAGACAGTTGTGAGCTGTGTACACACAGAAAACCAGAGGCTCTTAGCCCCAGCTACGCTATGTTGTGACCAGCCCTAATTATATCAACCTACATTACCCATTAGTCGTCTTAAATGGCACCCTATTCCCTATATAGTGCACTACTTTTGATCAGAGCCCTTTGCCATTGTTCAAATGGGCCCTGGTCAAAGGTAGTGCACTATACAGGAAATAGGATGCAATTTAGGATGCAACCCCTCAGTCAGGTTCAATATCGCTTAATTAAGGCCCACGCCTCCCAGGACAATATGGCGAACAAGGAAAGAAGTTCACAACAGCCCCCTTCAAATATGTTAACAGGCACCAAGTCCCTGGTAATGTTTTGTTCAGCTCCCGGCTTTGAACCTTACAATTATCCTTATTAAACTTAATGCATTTTATCTTGTCTCATGTGGGTGTTTATCTCATAAAAGCATCAAAGATCCGACGTGCCCCTGAGTGTTGTTCCCTCCCAATGTTGATAGTTTCATACAAATATATTTCAATGAGTAAAATCTGTTTATTCATCTAAATCTATTAAAACAAGTGTAGTACTGCATTTGAAAACATGTTTAGTGATGAAGCTTGTCACGTTCCTGACCTTATTTCCTTTATTTTGTCTTTGTTTAGTATGGTCAGGACGTGAGCTGGGTGGGCATTCTATGTTATGTGTTTCTATGTTGGGTTCTTTTCAATTAGCCTGATATGGTTCTCAATCAGGGGCAGGTGTTTTACGTTTCCTCTGATTGAGAACCATATTAAGGTAGGCTGTTCACACTGTTTGTTTGTGGGTGATTGTTCATGTGTTAGTGTTTATGCGACACGGGACTGTTTCGMTTGTGAGTTTGTTCCTGTTCGTGCGTTCTTCGTTGTCTGTAAGTTCTCATGTTCAGGTCTGTTTACGTCGTTTATTGTTTTGTAGTTGGTTAAGAGTTTTTTCGTGCTCGTCTTTCTTTAAATAAATCATTATGTCTTCATACCTCGCTGCATATTGGTCCAATCCTTGCTCCTCAGACGAGGAGGAGAACGAACGTTACAAAGCTAGGAATATAGGAAGGAATCTACAGCACACTGGTGAAAAATAGGCAATAAAACATGAGTAGCCTATGCACCAGAATAAAGGTCTTCATTTCAGTTTAATTGAATAAAGTTACACTGTGGTCAGATTAAGTTTCACACTTTCTCTTTGATTTCTATTCAGTTTGCACTGTTCTCTATGAAGCGTCATAATAGGGTATTTCCACAGAGGCCGAGTAGATTACCATCCATATACAATGCCTGATATTTATATCAAGTAGGTTTATTTTTCTGTTCATGTTAATTAGATTATATTATAATATCAGAGATCACATACAGTAAGTCTATATATATAACATAATAATAATAATATTATAGAATAATATGTAATGCATTTACAGCTGAAGTAACCCAGTTGTCCTTGTGGACATAGGCACCACTCACAACATAACGGTAGTTGCTTTAGGCCACAGGTATAGGGAGACACACACACAGAGAGAGAGAGAGAGAGAGAGAGAGCATTGTGTCTCACGGTTATCCATAGAAGACACAGGAAGGCATTGTTCTCCACACCACCCATAAGGAGAAAAAATACTTAAAAAATATATATATATATATTTTATGTAGGATACGTGAAATATTTAAAGGTCATGAACAGTCAAAATCATGTGTTTCATGAAATGGGATGATATTTGGGTGAAACCAGATCAAAGTATTTTGACGGAAGTATGAAAAATGACTTGCTTCTACATTGATAAAGTTTGATCATAAAGTTACTGGTCCCCTCCCCCATGTCAAAAACTTGGATTCAGGAGTCGGGATTATTAACGGGATAGAATGACATCACCCTAATGCTCCCATTTTAATACACCAACGGTAAAATGATATTCTCTTACTTCACTTACTGCCTTGTAACCAACATTGCAAAGGCGTGATTCAGAGGGGCGTGGTTTATATAGCTAGAGAGCTATTCTACTGATGCGAAGGTTTTACTGTAGGGTGTCAGAAAATATAATTAAAAGTGTAACCTATTCATCTACAGTGTGTGAAGATGCTTATATGTTTCCCCTTTCATCTGTGTCTGGTGTTAGCTAGTTACTGGCTAGCTAGGTCTTCAGCCAGCATGGAACAAAAGGGCGGTGGGTGGGGGGGGTTCAAAACTCTGATGCAGTTGTCATGTCAACACATCTGTCAGTGCTGCTGTGAAATGCATCACAAGAGACATGCCAAACAGGAGATGTATATGAAAAAAAATTGACATCATTCATGCAATTTCAGTGTTTGAGTTGTATTGTGTGTCATCAAATTTGCTTGAGATGATTTTACTGCAACACTGCTCACTGCTTCCAAGTTGCTTGACGAAGGTGTTTCAAAGAACTGTCAGTCAAGGTGAGTTCCTGAATATAAGTTCCCCGCCCACTTAGCCTGTGTTTTCAAACTTCCTGGGAGTTAACCATGAGAGAATTTGGAACATTTAGATCCAAAACAAATATGTGTGATATTTCAGTGACTGAAAAGGCTTTTTTACATGAGAATCCGAATTACTGTTCGGGACTTAAAATTGGCCAAATAACTTATTTAAAAACATTTAAAAATTATGTATATCATAATATATGTTATATGCATCAGAATTAATTGTTATTTTATTTCAAAATACAGTAAATTCTGAAATGCATTAAAGAATGTACTTTAGAATATATTTTCACATGCATATATCAATTTGACAAGAGCATTGCAACCAATGGGTAGAACTTAACCTGTACTGGGTCATTCCTCAAAATTAGTGCCTTTTGAATCCCTTTGATATGTTAAGTAGAAATTATGCACCAATACTGAATTTTAAAAGCCTGTTATATGAAATCCCCTTTAGTACAGACCACAGGGAGAATTCAATAAATCAGATTTTCAATATGAATGAAGACTTGCTAAAGTGCCAAAATTCAGCATTTTCAAATGTCCCTCCATTCACCCTTTGTGACTTCTAGGAAAATGTTAACCCACTAACCCCCTAAAATACTCTAAGTTTTTACAATAATTGTAAAGACCAAGAAATTTTGTTGCTTTTAGATGACCAAGAACACAATGATCACTCTGACAGAACTACAGAGTTCTTTGGCTGAGATGGGAGAACCTGCCAGAAGTACAACAGTCTCTAAAGCACTTCACCAATCTGGGATATATGGGGGAGTGGCCAGACAGAAGCCACTTCTGAGAAAAAGGCACATGACAGCACGCCTGGAGTTTTACGAAAAGGCACGTGAAAGACTGAGAACATAAGGTAAAATATTCTGTGGTCTGATGAGACAAACATTTTACTATTTGGCCTGAATTCAAAACACCATGTCAGAACAAGAATGTGAAAGTTCTTGAGTGGGCCAGCCAAAGCAAAGATTTGAATCACATTGAAAATCCGTGGAAAGTATTTTGGGGGGTTAGTGGTTTAACGTTATCTTAGAAGTCACAGAGGGTGAACAGAGGGACATTTCAAAATGCTGAATTTTGGCACTTTAGCAAGTATTTATCCATATTGAACATCTGATTCATTGAATTCTCCCTGTGGTCTATATTGAAGGGCACTTCATTTCATATAGCAGGCTTTTAAAATTCAATATTGCTGTTCACCGCCGCTCCCCATCTAACTTAATAGAACTTGAGAAAATCTGCAAGTAAAATTGGGCGAAAGTCCCTAAATCCGCATGGGCAAAGCTGATACAGACATACACAAGACAACTCAAAGCTGTAATCGCCGCCAAATGAGCTTCTACAAAGTATTGACTCAAGGTTGTCAATACTTATGTAAATGAGATATTTCATTTTCAATAAATTAGCAAAAATGTCAAAAAACATGTTTTCACATTATGGGGTATTGTGAGGGTGAATTAAAAATATATATATATTTCGAACTCAGGCTGTAACATAAAATGTGGAAGTCAAGGGGTATGAATACTTTCTGAAGGTGCTGTATGCATCTCTGGAAGACATTTTAAGGCATTAGATGCAAATGTTAGATTTTTAATATTTTTATGTGATGTTAAATATATTGAAACCATTTTTATTCTTATTTTGTGCACCTATTTACTCCATTCATCTCTGATTGTCCTTGCTGTGCACAGTGCACACACATCGCTTGCTTGTGTGCAGTAATATTCCGCAAAGCTGGTGCACTTCCAGAATGCATGTTTGTGCTGAAAACCTTTGCCTTACTGCACCCAATGCCTGCACAATTCACCTGCAATTCAGCCTCTAGCCTGTTGCTGGAACTTATGCCTTCTGTGTACAAAACAGCACAGCTGACTCGACACCTACATAAAGTACACACAGCCAAAGCAAAGCAGGCTATGCCCTACAGTAAACTTTCCTCTAACACAGATCCTAAGCGAGCAGAACAGGGAATCATAGCATAAAGCTTAGCTCAAGCCTCATCTCAGGTCTGTTTGTGGTTTCCTGCCAACTCCTACGGTCATTGTCACACCAATGGCAAGGTTTGGGGACCAGGCTAGTTTAGCCACTGTTCCACAATGGCACACAGCTGCGTGTCACCGATTCAGGAACAACTGGACTAGAGGGATAAAACAAGGGAAAACACTTTGGCCAACAAACAGGGTTTATTTCCTGTACCGCTCAGGGCCCTTGCTTACAACTCCATTACATGCTCACTTAATATTCAACTAATAACATTCTGCCACCCCATCCAGGGTTCACTGGCACAGAACGGTGTACTTCACGCAGGTGGCCCCAGCCCCCTGTTCTGCCCTGGGCCCTCTGTCACCCCTTTTAACCTTCAGTTCCTCTGAGGCCAGGCAATCTAGAGCATTCTAGAACATCATATTACTAGGCGTGCAAGACCCGTATTCATAAAGCGTGAAGTCTTTCCTGTGGTTTAGTGACAAACAAACAAATGGCAATTACTGTCATTCACCCAGAGAGGTATTAACATAAATATTTGTTTACACCTTTCTAGACATTCAGACAAAGTACTTACTGTACCTTGATGTAATAATTCTGTTTACTTCTCTTCTGTCTGTCTTGTTTCTTTTGACATCTCAGAAATGCAACAACATGTAGGTGCTGATATTCTGATACTTACTATAGATTTTTCTTTAACCTTGAATAAAAGATCAAAGGAAGATGTTTGATCAAAAAACTTTACCTATCACCCTTGACAACTACCCTTTTTGTAAAACCAGTCATGCATGGTAGGTCTGTAATTAAATAGCTTGGATTACAACATGTTCTCTCTCAGGTTTTCCTTTGTTGTTGTTGTCAGCAGATCTTAGTTGTCAGATCCTAGTTGTCAGTTTACACTTTAGCCTTACTTAGTTGTTGTGTCTCAACACTTAAATCTGAAAACAAAACATTGACACCCAACAAACACCAGCACTAATCTGTGTATAGATTTGCCTTCTTGGTGAAAAAGTAGTAAAGCACAGATACATGACACCAATATTTAATTGACACTATTATATGAAATGAAGTGCTCTTTAATATAGACCACATGAACAATTCAATACATCGGATTTTCAATATGAATAAAGACATGTTAAAGTGCAAAAAATGCAGCATTTTGACATGTCCCTCCGTGCACGCTCTGTGACTTCTAGGAAGATTTGAACTCACTAACCCCCCAAAATAGGGCGGCAGGTAGCCTAGCTGTTAGATCATTTGTCACTGGTTCAAATACCCAAGCCGACAAGGTGAAAAAGCTGTCAATGTGCCAACATTTCAACCCTGTTACCCATAGATAGACAGGCCAGAAATGTTTAAATAATTAAATGTTTTGGGAATCTTGCATTAAATTGCCCCTCCCTGTTGCACACAACAAGCTTCCATTCCCCATGTCACAAGGGGATTCATGGCTGATTTAAGAAGTCGAATTAGGAACCACTTTGGCCACACTGTAGACTAGATGTCATAGCCATGCATTTCTGGAATATTATATTAGCAAAGATGCAAATGTATCTCAAGTATTTATTTATGTGACGTTAAATATATTTACATGTATTTTTTRCCGTATGGGACTAAAACGAGAAAGAGAGAGAGAATGCATGGTTGTTTCATACCTGTTACAAAAGTAGTTGATGAATCAGTGTCCGGAGTCCGTCTACCTGTGAGTGAGACTGCTACCAGAGCAGAGACTGGCACAGGTGCAACAACGTCCGTGCCTGCAAGAATGAATCAACCCACCTGTAGCTGCACAAAGTAAAGAATAACACCTCCCCTAAGGTGTGTGCGCGTGTGTGTGTCAAGGTTATTATAGTCAACTAAAAACAAATCATTTTAAAAACGATTTAGTAAACTGAAATAAAATAACAAATCTGTTTGAAAAACTAAAAATATACTGAAACTATTATGTTTGACTACAAAACTAACTAAAATAAAATAAAAAACAGCATGAATTATTACATTTTTTGGGAGGGGCAAAAATCTGATGGGGTTTTCAAACTTTTTTTATTCTAATGGGGTATTCAAGCTTCTGAATATGGCGGGTCACAGTGACTTCATAATTTAAAGGTAGACTCAGTGAGATGACTTTGCCATGAGCAGAACAGAAGATATTGGGCGTGTTTGAGTGCTAAGGCTAAAGCAGCCGACTGGAGACAAAAGTCAAAGAATGCGGATGAAAAGCGTGCCCAAAGTAAACTGCCTGTTACTCAGGCCCAGACTGGATGTTGTCAAATCGATCCCGCTAAAGGGATTGGCGCGTGAAGGGATCCATAAGAGGTTTTTTAATGTTGAAATAGACATGTTTCTAACCCCCATATCACATACTCACAAACTGAAATCATAATATTATGTGTGTACACATTGTAAAATCAATCAGTGAGAGAGAGCCTCAAATTTGTATATATCCACTGTACACACAAATCACGGCAAATTGGTTCCTGTTTCAGTCCTGTCTTTGGTCACGTTTGGGTGGGTCAAACAAAAACACCCTGATTATTTGTTGACAAAAGATTCCCCGACAATGCAGACGATGGCTGCAGGATGAAGTCATTGAGGAGCAACTGCAGAAACTTGCAGTRGACTGCAGTCAAAACTTCATGACCTTTGATCACATCATTTTTGTAAAGTTCATGCAGTCGACATGTAGCCGCAAGTCTGAAAATGTTTATCCGCAGAATGCTACAGACTTGGAAAGGCGGTGACCATAAACTTGACAAAAGTGGTCTGCTTGAACGCACCCATTGAGACGAGCATGATGTCACGCCCTGACTTTAGTTATATTTGTTTTCTTTATTATTTGGTTAGGTCAGGGTGTGACAAGGGTGGTTTGTTTAGTTTTTGTATTGTCTAAGGGTTTTGTCTTGTATAGTTTTTTTTTGTTTATCTATGGGGATTTTGTATTGTCTAGGGGAATGTAGTTTTATGGTGGCCTGAATTGGTTCCTAATCAGAGACAGCTGTTTATCGTTGTCTCTGATTGGGGATCCTATTTAGGTTGCCATTTCCCATTTTGGTTTTGTGAGTAGTTGTTTTCTGTCTTTGTGTCTGTACCGGGACAGGACTGTTTCGTTTCGTTCTCTTTGTTATTTTGTTTAGTGTTCTGTTTTTAATAAATTAACATGAACACTTACCACGCTGCGCTTTGGTACGATGATTCCTCATCTTCAGACGACGATCGTTACACATGATGCAATACTTCGCTGTCACACAGAGTATCTGCGCATGTGCATGGGAGCGCTTCACTCTGCTACAACGTGGTAGCTACAGGACCAAAACAATGAAGAAGTTTAGCCTCATGCTTCAAGTCTCTTGAGCCTTATACTACGAATGTAGTTTGAGTAGTCAGTGAGGTAACTTTGATCAACTTTTAGTTCAACTAGGGATAACTGGTACCACAAATGTGGTTCACCTTTTAGCCAGAGGGTTATACTATGAATCAAGCTAGATCTACATTGGGTTTTCCAATAATCAATTTTTTTGGGGGGTGTGTTAAAAAATTGTCATGTTAAAATACATATCATATTTTGTAATGACAGAATGCAGTTGAAACACTTTGAATGTGTTAATACAATTATTTTATCGATAGGAGTGGGAGAAAGGGTGCTTGTGCATTGATGGCATTAACGATAAGTAATAAAATAAAGCCTATTTCACATCATAGTCTGCTGAATTTGCAAGAACTTTTCTTTAATTTTCATTTCGTCACAAATGAAAATGTGGCATTTACTCACCCATGGATTGATGTTGCAGCATTGTCTCAGTGAAGAATTTGCCATTCGACTAGCCACTCTAGCAGTTACAAGCCTGCTAGTGTTAGCGGCAGGCGGACGGGAAATATCACCGGAATGATACAGATGAAGCCTAAGCTGGAATGTGAAGCTAACTTTAGTTGGCTAGCTTTAGAAAATCCTGAMTAGATCTAGCTTGTATCGTAGTATACCCCTCTGGTTGTTACGGAAATTGACCCACTACTGTTCACTTTGTGCATCCAAGTAATCTCGCTGAGTCTACCTTTAAACATAACTCATGACCTGACTCATCACCTTATGCATTACTGCCCCACTATGGCAAGAAGTGACAACCCCCAAAAACAAAATGTAAATGTTTTGATATCTAAAAACTAACTGAAACTAAACTTGAAAGAAAAACCCAACAGAAATAAAAACAAGCGTATAATAAGACACACATGTTTAATAACCTCTTGAGGAACTCATACACCTCTAAGCATCATTGGCACTACAACATTATAAATGTTCAACCTTAACATGACAATACAACACAACAGATTAACAGGAATGACATTTACTATCACGGGTGGCCTAAAAAGTGCTATCTGATTGCCACGCTCATACTAAGCCACACCTCTAGTCCAGGGTTCTTCCAGGAACCCTCTGCTACATTGAAACATTTTAAGGTTCATCCATGAACCCCTCAACTGACCAAAGGTGCAAACATGAACCATTTACTAGCATTAGTTCCTTTAGGATCTCCAGGGATTTCTTGAGTCACCACTAATTCTAACAGTGTACCTACAGTGCCTTCAGAAAGTACTCACACTCCTTGACTTTTCCACATGTTGTTGTGTTACAGCCTGAATATACAGTACATATCACGTTTTAGGGAAGACCCAGAGGCAGACAGTGTCGAAGTAACAAGAGGGGGCAGGCGGAGGTTGGCAATCCAGATCAGAGTCCAAAAGGTACAGAGCGGCAGGCAGAATTGTCAAAACCAGGAAAACTAGAAAACAGGAACTAGAAACAGACAGGGAGCAAGGGGAACTCTGATCTTGTTTTGACCTTTTTGCCTGTCKACGACCATTCTCTTGCCTACCCCTTTGGATTAATAAATATTGTAAGACTCCAGCCATCTGCCTCCTGTGTCTGCATTTGACTCTCACCTTGATAGGTATAAATACACTGGGGATAACGGGGAAGATGGGCAACACCTGGAGGGGGGTGGAGACAAGCACAAAGATAGGTGAAACAGATGATGGTGTGACAGTACCCCCCCTCCTCTACCTAGTCGCATACCTGGTTGATCTGTGTGCTGGAGTTGGTAATCAGCAATGAGGCCTGGAAGACGAACAGCAGAGGGGCTAATGACCTTGAAGATGGGGAAAGGACCGATAAACTGGGGGAAAAGTTTGCGGGACTCCACCTGGAGGGGCAGATCCCGGGTGGACAGCCATACCCTCTGCCCGAGACGATACCAGCGGGCCAGGGTCTGGTGGCGGTCCGCTTGTCGCCGATACCTGGAGGTGGTTTTGAAAAGGGCCGACAGGGCTCTCTTCCAGGTACAACGACAGCGGCGGACAAACATCTGGGCCGAAGGTTTGCCGACCTCTTGCTCGGGAAAGAGCAGGTGCTGATAACCCAGGGAACACTCAAAGGGTGAGAGACCCATGGCAGAGCAAGGAAGGGTGTTGCGGGCGTATTCGACCCACACTAGTTGCTGGCTCCAGATGGTGTTGGCGGAGACCAGGCAGCCAAGCGTTGTCTCCAGGTCTTGTTTGGCTCGCTCCAACTGGCCATTGGACTGGGGATGGAACCCGGAGGACAGGCTGGCTGATGACCCAATGAGTGTGCAGAATGCCTTCCAGAACCGGGATGAGAACTGAGGACCCTGGTCGGAGACCATGTCCACTGGGAGTCCATGGATCCTGAAGACATGCTGCACCATGAGCTGGGCAGTCTCTTTGGCAGAGGGTAGCTTGGGGAGAGGAATCTACTGTCAGGATGGTGGTGTTGCCATTAGACGGGGGGAGACCCGTGACAAAGTCCAGGGACATGTGAGAACAGGGATGGTGAGGGATAGGCAGAGGTTGAAGGAGACCAGCCGGAGCTTGCAGAGGAGTCTTGTTCTGCGCACAGATCATGCATGCGGCAACAAACGCGGAGATGTCAGGAACCATGGTAGGCCACCAAAAGTGTTGTTGCACAAAGGCCAGGGTCGGACTGGAGCCCAGATGGCAGGCAAGCCTGGAGGAGTGGGCCCATTCCAGGACCAAGGAGCGGACCGCATCAGGAACAAACATCCGGTTATCTGGGCACCCCCCCGGGGTTCGGCTGGGAACGCTGTACCTCACGAACCTGCTTCCCTATTCCCCAGCTGAGTGCCGTCGCCAGGCACAAGGTGGGAAGGATGGTCTCGGGTTCCGGGGTAGTAGCCATGGGGCTATAGCAGTGTGACGGCGCATCCGGCTTGACATTCTTGGATCCCGGTCAGTATGAGAGGGAGAAGTTGAACCAGGTGAAAAGCAGTGCCCAGATAGCTTGCCTGGAATTGAGAAGCTTGGCAGTGCATAGATATTCCAGGTTCTTGTGGTCAGTCCACATAATGAAAGGATGTTCCGCTCCCTCCAGCCAGTGCCTCCACTCCTCCAACGCCATCTTCACCATGAGAAGCTCACAATTCTCCACATCGTAGTTCCTCTCCATGGCATTGAGGTGATGGGAGAAGAACGCGCAGGGATGTAGCTTGAGGTTCATGGCAGAATGCTGGGACAGGACAGCTCCCACTCCGACATTCGAAGCATCGGCCTCCACCAGGAACTGGCAGGACGGTTCAGGATGAACCAAGATGGGAGCTGTGGTGAAATGATGTTTGAGATCCCGGAACACCCGGTCAGCAACTGCGGACCATGTGAACGGAACCTTGGGAGAGGTGAGTACAGACAGGAGGGAAGCCAGGGCGCTGTAACCCCAGATAAAGCGGCGATAAAAGTTGGCGAATCCCAGGAATGGTTGCAGCTTCCCGGGATCCATCTATACACTCCCTGCAGTGATGATGTAACCCAGGAAGGGGCTAGTGGAGCGATGGGATTCCCATTTCTCTGCTTACACAAAAAMCTGGGTCTCCAGGAGGCATTGGAGAATATGTCGGACGTGGAGCACGTTTATTTGGGCAGAGCGGGAGAAGATGAGGTATGCGTCGGATTCGGAGAGCATCATTAACCAGAGCCTGGAACACAGATGGCGCATTGGTAAGGCCAAATGGCATGACCAGATACTCGTGGTGACTGCTGGCCGTGTTGAAGGAAGTCTTCCACTCGTCCCCTTCCCAAGTCCGCACCAGGTGTTAGGCGTTCAGTAGGTCCAGCTTGGAGAACATGGTGGCCTCCTGGAGGTGCTCGAAGGCCGAGGAGATGAGTGGTAGCGGGTAGCGGTTCTTCACCATGATGTAGTTAAAGCCCCGGTAGTCAATGCACAGGCGCAGGGTTTTGTCCTTCTTCCCCACAAAGAAGAACCCTGAGCCGGCAGGGGAGGCAGAAGGACGGATGAACCCTGCAGCTCGGGAGTCCTCAATTTAGGTCTCCATAGCCTTGGTCTCCGGACCCGACAGAGAGTACAGTTGTCCCCGGGGAGGAGTGGTGCATGGGAGATGGTCAATCCCACAGTCATAGGGTCGGTGCGGTGGAAGCAAAGTGGCCCGGGCTTTACTGAACTCCTCCCGGAGGTCCTGGTACTCCGCAGGAATGGCGGAGAGGTCCGTGGCAACTTTCGAGCCCCCAAGAAGATGTCCCGGTGCAAGCTGCGCTGACTTCAGGCAATGAGCGTTGCAGAACGGGCTCCAGCCCATGATGGCACCAGCTGACCTGTCAATAAGGGGATTATGTTGCTGGAGCCAAGATAATCACAATACTACGGGAACCTGAAGAGACTTAACCTCTCTTGGGTACGTGAGACGTTAGCGTCCCACCTCTTCAACAGCCAGTGAAACTGCTGGACGCCAAATTCAAATACAGAAATACTCATTATAAAAATTCAGAAAACAAAACATATTTTACATAGGTTTAAAGATTAACTTCTTGTGAATCCAACCATGGTGTCAGATTTTTTAAATGCTTTACGGCGAAAGCATACCTTACGATTATTTGAGAACATAACCCAGCAGACAAATCATTACAAACAGTAACCAGCCAAGTAGAAGAGTTACACAAGTCAGAAATAGAGATAAAATGAATCCCTTATATATGGTTGCACTCAGCAGACATTCATTTACTCAATAAATGTTCTTTTTGTTCGATAAAGTCTCTTTATATCCAAAAACCTTTTGGTTTTGTTTGCGCGTTTTCTTCAGTAATCCACAGGCTCAAATGCAGTCAAAACAGGCAGACAGAAAATCCAAATTGTATCCGTAAAGTTCATAGAAACATGTCAAACGATGTTTATATTCAATCCTCAGGTTGTTTTCAGCCTAAATAATCGATAATATTTAAACCGGACAATAACGTCGTCAATATAAAATGTAAACAAGAAAGGCACTCTCTCGGTCTCGCYCATGAAAAAGCTCTGTGACACTTTAGGGTCCACTCATTCAGACTGCTCTTACTTCCTCATTTTTCAGAATACAAGCCTGAAACAATTTCTAAAGACTGTTGACATCTAGTGGAAGGCATAGGAACTGCAATTTGAGTCCTAAGTCAATGGATACTGTAATAACATTGAATAGAAAACTACAAAACCACAAAAAAAACTACTTCCCGAATGGATTTTTCTCAGGTTTTCGCCTGCCAAATCAGTTATGTTATATACAGACACTATTTTAATAGTTTTGGAAACTTTAGAGTGTTTTCTATCCAAATCTACCAGTTATATGCATATCATATCTTCTGGGCACGAGAAGCAGGCAGTTTAATTTGGGCATGCTTTTCATCCAAAATTCCGAATGCTGCCCCCTACCCTAGAGAAGTTAATGAGCAGGAATTGGATCGTCTTGTTGTGGTTCCCTGACACACGTAGGTGGATGGGGGTGGTATTGTGGGTGACCCGGCCTATAGAGCGCCTGTCCAGCGCTCTATCGTCCATGGGAATGGAGAGGGGCTGAGTGGGCATGCCCAGCTCGGATGCCAGGGAAGCATCCATAAAGCTCTCATTGGCCCCAGAGTCAGTGAGTACCCAGAGAGATTTCGATTGGATCCCCCACAGCAAAAAGTCATGAAAATGGGTGTGAGTAAGGGGAGAGGAAAAGTTATCCGTATGGCCCACCAGTGCACTCGCTCCTATCGGTGAGCCTGGTCTTTTAGTGGATAGGTGGAGGCAAAATGACCAGTAGTCCCGCAATACAGGCAACTCTTAGTGTGAAGCCTGTATAGCCATTTGGCTGGGGTCAGCCTAGCTCTGCCTAGTTACATTTGTTTTGGAAGACGTGAATCGGCAGTCTTCAGAGACTCTCGGGGGAACTCGGGTAGCCTCGGGTTCTTTTGGCAATGGAGTCGTCGGGGACTTCCTGGATGCCTCGGAGGCGAGGTGGAATCCTTGGGCGGGCGAGTGAAATCTAATCTCCTTTCCTTCCTTCGTTCCCTTAGTGGCGTTCGGCCAAGGTCTGGAACCCTTCCATCAGACCACGAAGCAACTCCTCGTGCCTTCCAATGGTGGCTCATTGGGAGGAAATGGCGTTGCGAAGCTGGTCCGAGTCTACTGGGTCAATCATGGCCAGTTCGTACTATCACGTTTTAGGGAAGACCCAGATGCAGTGTCGAAGTAACAATAGTGTATTACTTGAGCAGGGGGCAGGCAAAATGACAGGTCAAGGACAGGCAGAGGTCAGTAATCCAGATCAGAGTGCAAAAGGTACAGAACGGCAGTTAATCTCGGGGTCAGGGCAGGCAGAGGTCAATAATCCAGTGTAATGTGACAAGGTACAGAATGGCAGGCAGGCTCAGGGCAGACGGAATGGTAAAAACCGGGAAAACTAGAAAACAGGAACTAGAAACAGACAGGCGCAAGGGGGGAAACCACCTGTAGGCTTGACGAACAAAACAAACTGGCAACAGACAAACAGAGAACATAGGTATAAATACACTGGGGATAATGGGGACGATGGGCGACACCTGGAGGGGGGTGGGTAACAAGCACAAAGACAGGTTATAAAGATCAGGGGGTGACAGTAAAATTGATTACATTTAGATTGTTTGTCACTGGCCTACACACAATACCCCATAATGTAGAAATTAATAACACATTTGTTCAGGAGTAGAAATATGCTAAACAAGTCACATAATAATTTGCTTGGCCTCACTGTGTGCAATAATGGTGTTTAACATAATTTTATAATGACTTACCTCACTCTGTAAGGTCCCTCAGTCGAGCAGTGATTTCAAACACTGATTCAGACCACAAAGTCCATGGAGGTTTTCAATTGGGTCGCAAACAAGGGCACCTATTGGTAGATGGGGGGGAAAATAAACAGACATTGAATATCCTCTAACACGAGCCTCCTACCCGCGGTCCGGGATCACCCCCCACCCCCCCACACACTGATAGCATAGCTAGCATAGAGCGCCACCAAGTAGATAGTAGCATCTAAATATCATTAAATCACAAGTCCAAGACACCAGATGAAAGATACAGATCTTGTGAATAAAGCCACCATTTCAGATTTTTAAAAATGTTTTACAGGAAGACAAAATATTAAATCTATTAGTAACACGTTAGCAAAATACACCACTTTTCTAACTCCATCAGTTCTTACTACTTCAGGTGCTATCACCAATTCGGCTAAACTAAGATATTGATAGCCAAACCAAGAAAAAACCTCTTCAGATGACAGTCTGATAACATATTTATGGTATAGGATAGGTTTTGTTAGAAAAAAGTGCATATTTCAGGTAGAAATCACAGTTTACAATTGCACCGACCATCACAAGACGACTAGAATTACTATAAGAGAGCAACGTGTATGACCAATTTACTCTTAATAAACATTTCATAAGAAATAGACAAAGCATAGCAATGGAAAGACCCAGATCTTGTGATTCCAGACAATATTTCAGATTTTCTAAGCGTTTTACAGCGAAAACACAATAAATCGATAAGTTAGCATACCACATGTGAAAAACGTTACCAGAGCATCGATTCCAGCCAAAGAGCGCTATAACGTAATCACCCCAAAAATATATTAATTTTTTCACTAACCTTCTCAGAATTCTTCCGATGACACTCCTGTAACATCATTTTACAACATACAATATACAGTTTGTTCGAAAATGTGCATATTTAGCCATACAAACCGTGGTTACACAATGAAATACTAGGAAATCAAGCCTCAAAATTCTGACGTCATCTTTCAGAGTGATCTAGTTTAATTGAAAGCTAATCATATACTTGACTAAAAAATACAGGGTTGACAGGAATCGAAAGACAAATTAGTTCTTAATGCAATCGCTGATTTACATTTTTAAATTATCCTTACTTTTCAATACAGGGTTGCGCCAAGCGAAGCTATAGCAAACAAGATGGCGACATAAACGTTTAACATTTATCGACAGAACACGATTTATCATCATAAATTGTTCTTACTGTGAGCTGTTCTTCCATCAGAATCTTGGGCAATAGAATCCTTTCTATTGTCGAACTTCTTTTGGTCGATAGATGTCCTCTGTCCTTCGAAATACCACTAACGATCCGAACGGGACCCCGAAAACGTGTCCAAAGTTTCAGAGTGCACGACAAAGAAAATTCCTCAAAATCGCACTAAACGGATATAAATTGCTATAAAACGGTTCAAATTAACTACATTATGATGTTTTTAACAACTATAACGACTAAAACATGACCGGAGAAATATCACTCTCTAAACAACGATTTGGAAGGAGGCAGGTGCCATTTTGCGCATGACGCATGCAGGAAGAGAGCGGTACTTCTACGTTTTCGTGTTTTATAGTGGCTCTGATTGCGCAATCGAATCCATTCAAAACGTGAGACGTACTGACACCCAGAGGAAGACGTAGGCAGTGTCGGTTTCTCTATAGCATCTACTGGCCCTTAAAACGATCCCAAGATCAGGGTAAAAAATTTCTGAAATCTGACCCTGTCAGAAAAGTGATGTAGAAGTAGTTCTGTACCACTCAGAGACAAAATTCCACGACTATAGAAACTAGAAAGTGTTTTCTATCCAATAATAACAATAATATGCATATTGTACGATCAAGAATTGAGCACGAGGCAGTTTAATTTGGAGACCAAAAAATGKTAATGCGGAACAGCACCCCCTATAGTTGCAAGAAGATATCCTGTAGAGCATGGTGAAGTTATTATTTACACTTGTCAATACACCCAGACACTACAAAGATACAGGCACAAGCAGAAGGGGTGACCCAGACATGTCACACAGGCTACAAAGCTGAAGCATCCATTTAGAATCTTTTCTCACCACCAAAAATGGTAGTGAGAGGAAGTCCAGTTGCAGGCAGTGGGAGAGGATGGAACTAGGTGAAACGGTGCCGACATTCTGCACATTTTCTCATTGATGAAACATCTGATCTCAATACATTTTTCTGTTACCAAAAACTATAATATGCTACGAACACAGTGCACTGGGTTTAGGAGTGCAAGATTGAATTTAGTGTGTGCACACACGCGCTACGCAGAGGAGGCGTTCCCTAACAGAAATGTGCAAATACGTGAAACAATGCGCCAATGGATCTCACTAATTTGTGCTTGGCTTTGCCAACCACTTCGCTTGTTCTGCCCACTATGTTTAATAATTTAATCCCACTGTAAACGACACAGATGAACTATTTTGGGTTAGTTATAAATACACTATATGACCAATAGTATGTTGAACATCTCATTCCAAAATCATGGGCATTAATATGGAGTTGGTCCCCCCCTTTGCTGCTATAACAGCCTTCACTATTCTTGGAAGGCTTTGCACTAGATGTTGGAATATTTCTGCGGGGACTTGCTTTCATTCAGCCACAATAGCATTTGTGAGGTTGGGTACTGTTGTTGGGCGATTAGGCTTGGCTCACAGTTGTCGTTCCAATTCATCCCAAAGGTGTTCGATGGGGTTGAGGTTAGGGCTCTGTGCTGGCCAGTCATGTTCTTCACACCGATCTCGACAAACCATTTCTGTATGGACCTCACTTTGTGCATGGGGGCATTTTCATGCTGAAACAGGAAAGGACATTCCCCAAACTGTTGCCACAAAGTTAGAAGCACAGAATCATCTAGAATGTTATTGTATGCTGTAGCATTAAGATTTCCCTTCACTGGAACTAAAGGGCCTAGCCTGAATCAAGAAAAATAGCCCAGACCGTTATTCCTCCTCCAAACTTTACCGTTGGCACTATGCATTGTGACATGTCGCTTTCTCCTGGCATCCGCCAAACCAGTTTCGTCTGTCTGAATGCCAGCTGGTGAAGCGTGATTCAGACACACATGAAGGTACAGACACAAGCATACACACACGAGCGCTAGCACACGCACTCTACAAACACGTACTTTGTAATATTGGATGGTGGTATGATACATTTTGTATTGTAGATATGTAGTGGTGTAATATGATGTACTGTTGTATCTTTTGTTTTATATGTAATGTAAGTGTGTCTTAAGGATCTGCCCCTTTTTTCAATTTTTGCCTAAAATGACATACCCAAATCTAACCGCCTGTAGCTCAGGCCCTGAAGCAAGGATATGCATATTCTTGGTACCATTTGAAAGGAAACACATTAAAGTTTGTGGATATGTGAAAGGAATGTAGGAAAATATAACACAATAGATCTGGTAAAAGACAATACAAAGAAAAAACCAACCATTCTTTTGTATTTTATTTTGTACCATCATCTTTGAAATACAAGAGAAAGGCCATAATGTATTATTCCAGCCCAGGTGCAAATTAGATGTTGGCCACTAGATGGCAGCAGTGTACGTGCAAAGTGTTTGACTGATCCTATGAACCATTGCATTTCTGTTCAAAATGTTGTATTAAGACTGCCCAAATGTGCCTAATTTGTTTATTAATAACTTTATGTTAAAAATTGTGCACTCTCCTCAAACAATAGCATGGTATTCCTTCACTGTAATAGCTACTGTAAAATGGACAGCGCAGTTAGATTAACAAGAATTTAAGCTTTCTGCCAATATCAGATGTGTCTATGTCCTGGGAAATGTTCTTGTTACTTACAACCTCATGGTAATTGCATTAGCCTACATTAGCTCAACCGTCCCGTGGAAGGGACACAGATCCCGAATAATTTTGGATCAACAACATTGTAGTTACTCCACGATACGAACCTAATTGACTGAGTGTAAAGAAGGAAGCCTGTACAGAATAAAATATTATAAAACATGCAATACTAAAGTAATAGTGCAAAAAATGCAAAAAAGCAATTCAATGTTTTGTCCTGAATASAAAGTGCTACAGTATGTTTGGGGCAAATCCAATATAATGCATTACTGAGTACCGCTCTCCGTATTTTCAAGCATAGAGGTGGCTGCATCATGTTATGGGTATGCTTGTAATCATTAAGCACTGGGGAGTTTGAGGATAAAAAAGAAACGTAATGGAGCTAAGCGCATGAAAAATCCTAGAGGTTCAGTCTGCTTTCCACCATGCACTTTGAGATAAATTCCCCTTTCAGCATGACAATAACCTAAAACACAAGGTCAAATCTACACTGGAGTAGCTTACCAAGAAGACAGTGAATGTTTTTATTATTATTTTTATGGACAGTTTTGACATAAATCTACTTGAAAATCTATAGCAAGGCCTGAAAATGTTTGTCTAGCAATGATCAACAACCAATTTGACATAGCTTGAAGAAATCTGAAAAGAATAATGGGCAAATGTTGCATAATCCAGGTGTGGAAAGCTCTTGGAGACTTACTAAGACAGACTCACAGCTGTCATCACTGCCAAAGGTACTTCTACAAAGTATTGATGTGAATACTTTTGTAAATMAGATATTTCTGTATTTAATTTCCAATTATATGTGCAAAAATGTCTAAAAACCTGTTTTCACTTTGTTATTGTGGGTAGATGGGTGAGAATTTACATTGAAATGTAATCCATTTTGAATTTAGGCTGTAACACAACAAAATGTGGAATAAGGCAAGGGGTATGATGCACTGACCTTGAACTATAGTTCTAGGCTACTACCACTCAGGGGAATTAGGAGAGTCCATTAGCAAGGGTGAGAAACTAAAATACCTCTTTCTTCTTCCAGACGTGAAATGAGTCAAAACATATTTTTTCAATTGTTGAACAACCTTCCTGACAATGATTGAAAATGAGAGCTTTTACACCTGTATTCACCATGATTTGACCAAACAAAGAGTAGAAAACTCCCTCTCTCCCTCATGTGCCTCTCTCTCTTTATCTAAGAAATTACAGTGAAACCCTTATTGCCAATCTGACACTCCTTAGAGAGTGACATGAGTGACTCATTCAAATGTGTGGTGCTCTTCTATGTAATAGAATGTAACTCAGGTCAGGTTTCAACATGGAAATCTATTGACTAACGTGTCTCTGTAATCTTTTGTTGAATGAGATTAGCTTGATTTAGTGTGCGCGCACACACACGGCTATGATAACCCAGGTGGGTTGTTGCTGTTGTGGGGCCACAGGACGGGGAGATATGAGGCAATGGAAATGAGAGAACTTTCAGGTTAGTGTGACTTTTCTATCCTGGTGATGTTGATGACATGTAGCACAGATACTGTACTGAAGTTAACTATGATTATTTGAACACACAGAGTACTATAGTTGACTGGTATTATCTGAACAAGACACATACTGTACTGTAGTTAACTGGGATTATCTGCCTGTGGCCAAAAATGCCTAAAATTAGCTGGGCCGCTGTCTGGACATTGTGAGAATAATACTCTATACTGGAATTGAATGATTCTTTATGTAATATTGCAATAGAAGTAGCTAGTTAGCTTTCACAATACTCCGTTATGCCTCTGCACATAGTGACAAATATAGTTTCATATAATTTGATGTTTTCTGTTTGAACACCTCCTCCTCAGAGGGTGTAGTCATGAATAGGGAATTGACTTTAGTCCACATAGTCAATTGTTTAGTCCACACAGTTCCTAATACAAAGCATAGCTACATGTGCACAAAGTGGAGAGACTGACCTGTGGTTTTACTTCATGATCAATTTGTGGCCACATATAGCTGTAGTAAGCCTTCGTGTCTGACTATGTTTCTCATAACCTTAGAGATTATATGCCTACAATTGGTATGGTAAGACTGTCTAGTAGCATCAACTGTTGATTTTGCATTGTGGAATAGAAACACACACACTTTCTACCCAGGTCTGGTATGCAGATGGCAAGCGTAATAAAATTATTCATGAATGTGAACAAAAGTTCAGCGGCTTAGTGGCTATAATGTCAGTGTTCTTAATCATTCAAGCATTAGTTTTGTAACACATGGAGCCTACACTAAAACTACCATGATTGAGTTGTTTCAGTGGAATGCTCTATTTGCCAAGTTCCGCAACTCTCGTAGACAAAACAGCAACATTTTAATCACAAGGCTTTCCACAGCACGATATGCAGCAACAGCAGTTTGGAACAATTGGATTGGTCTTAGTGATAAAATTATATCAAGGTACACTCTACAAAACAGATTTGTTGCTCTTTCCAATTCCGTGCTGAAAAATATTTTTGTTTTAGTGATATCACGTTCTGGGTTTTGGTTGTCATTGTGACTTAGATTTTGGGATGAAAAAGAAAACCTAATGCTGACGTTATGCCAATTTTCCGTAACACGTCCCACACATTCAGACAAACCTGAGCCAAAGCTGCAAACATATTTTTTAAATTTGTAAAAATATTTCTAGTTATCTATCTATAGTTACAGGGTTACAGTTATAGTTATMCTTGAAACGCTGAGTTTTCCAACACAAAACAGTATCCTGTTTTTTGTATCCTAAAAAGCAGGTTTGAGGAGTTAGCGAGGCAACTTTGGTCAACTCTGAGTTCAACATTTTAGCCAGGTAAATGTCTATGGCATCGAATCCATCAGAATTAACCTGCTCTGGGTCAACTCACAGCTAACTCCACTTACCCTGAATGAAATGACTGAGCCACGAGTTGAGAACCAATGTAATCAGATTCCCTCCCTCTTGCAAAAATTACATCATCATCCCCTTCATCTGAGGAAGACAACTGATTAAATATTTTATTAATCAAATGTTTATTTGTGTGTGAAAAAATTGCAATGTTTAAATGTATCACATTTAACATTTTGTAATAACAGAATGCATTTTAAACTTCATGCACAGTAAAACGTTTGTATGACTTAAAACTTCTTATGGCTGAGATCCCGCTAACGGGATCGATATGACAACAGCCAGTGAAAGTGCAGGGCGCCAAATTCAAACAACAGAAATCTCATAATTAAAATTCCTCAAGCATACAAGTATTTCAKACCATTTTAAAGATACACTTCTTGTTAATCCCACCACAGTGTCAGATTTCAAATAGGCTTTTCGGCGAAAGCACCACAAACGATTATGTTAGGTCAGAGCCAAGTCACAGAAAAACACAGTCATTTTCCAGCCAAAGAGAGGAGTCACAAAAATCTGAAATAGAGATAGAATTAATCACTAACCTTTGATGATCTTCATCAGATGACACTCATAGGACTTCATGTTACACAATACATTAATGTTTTGTTCGATAAAGTTCATATTTATATAAAAAAATCTCAGTATACATTGGCGTGTTATGTTCAGTAGTTCCAAAAACATCCTGTGATTTTGCAGAGAGCCACATCAATTTACAGAAATACTCATTATAAATGTTGATGAAAATACAAGTGTTATTCATGGACTTTAGATACACTTCTCCTTAATGCAACCGCTCTGTCAGATTTCAAAAAAGCTTTAGGGAAAAAGAAAACCATGCAATAATCTGAGTACGGCGCTCAGAGCCCAAACAAGACAAAAAGATATCCGCCATATTGTGCAGTCAACAGAAGTCAGAAATAACATTATAAACATTCACGTACCTTTGATGATCTTCATCAGAATGCACTCCCAGGAATCCCAGTTCCACAATAAATGTTTGTTTTGTTCGATAAAGTCCATAATTTATGTCCAAATAACTTGTTCGCGGTGTTCAGTACAAAATCTAAACTCACGACGCGCGGGCTGGTCCAGGCAAAAGTTCAGACGAAAAGTCATATTACAGTCCGTAGAAAAATGTCAAACGAAGTATAGAATCAATCTTTAGGATGTTTTTAACATAAATCTTCAATAATGTTCCAACCGGAGAATTACTTTGTCTTCAGAAATGCGATGGAACAGAGCTCGCTCTCAAGTGAACGTGCATGGTCAGCGCATGTTCAGCTCATGGCAGACTTTTCTCAATCCCCTCTCATTCAGCCCCACTTCACAGTAGAAGCATCAAACAAGGTTCTAAAGACTGTTGACATCTAGTGGAAGCCGTAGGAAGTGCAACATGACCAATATCCCACTGTATCTTCAATAGGGAATGAGTTGAAAAACGACCAACCTTAGATTTCCCACTTCCTGGTTGGATTTTTTCTCAGGTTTTTGCCTGCCATATGAGTTCTGTTATACTCAGACATCATTCAAACAGTTTTATAACTTCAGAGTGTTTTCTATCCAAATAATATGCATATATTAGCAACTGGGACTGAGTAGCAGGCAGTTTACTCTGGGCACCTCTGGGCACCTTATCCATCCAAGCTACTCAATACTGCCCCGAGCCATAAGAAGTTAATACAATTATTTTATCAATAAGAGTGGGGGAAAAAGTTGCTTTTGGTTTCCAGTCACAAACTCCTGTTAACGAACTTGGATACCTCCTGCGCCTTGACCTGTTGTTTCGGCCTGTTGTTTCCGAAGTTTTACTTTTATTTTGTTCATAACAGTTTGTGTCAACGCCTGCTAACAACTAGTCAGCTAGCTAGGTTGCAATGGAGCCCGTTTTGCCTGGAATAGCTAACAAATGTTTCCAGCGCTGTAGAAGCGGTGTTTATTACGCTCTTGTCCGGGACAATATTGACAATCCGGAGTTCCAATGAGGCAATTGTTTGCTTGCGTAGGATTACAGGAATGAGATGGCTATCCTTTGCAAATACATTTAAATTCTGTAAATTGTAACTTTCTGGTTCTCAACTCCTGTGGCTGGACGCTGCTGAGGCTTGATGGATGTATCCCGGCCTTGTCATCTATCCCTATCTGAATGGCCTGTGATACCTGGAACTTGCCTGCCAAGGAAGTCATCTCCAGCTGCTTCTCCTACTCCATCCTGTAGTGGAGTAGACGGAGAATAGCAAGAGGATTGTTCCAATCAGTGCTGGTCCCATGCAACTAGTCGTGGAAACCGAAGGCAGCGGCATGCTGCTAAGCGGACTGGAGTGTCTGTGAGAGGTCCAGAGAAGATTGTCATGAGAAAATAGTGTCGCAGCCCTGGTGCCTGATCTACCTATGCCTTCATCGCTGGGACTGCCTGTGTCTGCGTCGTCTGTGCTGACTCCAACTACGCTGAATCCAGCAGCAGTAGCTTTGTCGTCGAGTTCAGTTCCTTTCCCTCTCTCTGGATCTGATGGGGCACTGCCTGCTGTGGGAGGTCTGGACCTATTGCTGGGAGCAGCCAGCGTATGCTATCCTGCTTCTCATGGGTCCATGAAAGGTGTGAGGGGAAGGAATGGGCGGATTTATCCATCCTCTTCTCCGGCCGTGGTACTGGGCAGTTCAATGGTGAGAAATGTCTCACCATTGACTCACCAACGCAAAAACATTGTGCTATCCATGTCACGGTGTATAAAAGATTGGAGATAGGCGCAGGAATATGTAATAGGGGGTTTTAATACTCTATCCAAAAATACAACATGCCATGAAAGGCACGGGGACAAAGCCCAAAACCAACATACATACAAAAACACAGAGATGTAACCAAAACAAAAGAGTGAGGTTAAACCTCTAATAAATACATGGGATGAGACCCATAATAACAATACATGGTACGAGACTCGTAATAACAAGWCACGGGACGAGACCCATAATAACGAGTACACAATACACGCAGCACGAAAGCCACAACAACAAAGCACAAGTACTCACAAGACCAACGGACAGGGGAACAATAATCGACAAGACAATGGTGAACAGAGGGCACATATATAAAATAACCAGTCAGGGGAAATGAGAACCAGGTGTGCATAATGAAACAGTTCAGTGACGCCTAGAGGCCGGTGATGTAGACCTCCGGAACTGGTGCACGGAATGAGCAGCAGTACCGGGGGAATCCGTGACAGTATCCCGCGATGCGGTTTCGAGGACGACCACAGGGATGCTGTGAGTGTCGGTCAGGGCCAGTTGCAGCTGCCAAAGTTGTGTCGTCATCGGACGGGCCAGTTGCAGCTGCCGAAGTTGCATTGGCATCGGACAGGCCAGTTGCAGCTGCGTCGGACAGGCCAGTTGCAGCTGATGAAGTTGCGGAAGCATCGGTTGGACCAGTTGCAGCAGCGTCGGATGGGCCAGTTGCAGCTGCCAAAGTTGCGTTGGCATCGGACGGGCCACTTGCAGCTGCCGAAGTTGCTTTGGCGTCGGACAGGCCAGTTGCAGCTGCCGAAGTTGCGTCGGACGGGCCAGTTGCAGCTGCCGAAGTTGCGTCGGACGGGCCAGTTGCAGCTGCCGAAGTTGCGGCAGCATCGGACGGGCCAGCTGCAGCTGCCAAGGCCGGTGACGCAGACCTTCGGAGCTGGTGCACAGAATGAGCAGCAGTACCGGGGGAATCCATGACAATCCAGGAGCACGAGAATAGGACATCAATAAGCTGCATCAGGAAATTGAGTCTATCATAGTTCTTATTGGAATCAATTACATTATGAAGGGCAACTCAGAACAGCTGAAGACGCACCTTAATATCTGTCCCTGTGCCCTGCCTAAATCGTGGCATTAAAAATGTCAGCAGACTTTTAACCCTCTATAACTGGCTAAGTGACTATTGCAGCTCTGTGGGTGTAACATTTATTGATAGTTTTGATACCTTCTGGAAACAAAGCTTGTTTTATAAGGAGGATGGGATCCACCCAAATCATTTTGGTTCCTGGATCCTGTCACATCGTTATTAGGCTGCGTTGAGAAAATGACTAATCAATCACCCAAGCCCAGCTCAGTTAATCCCTACCATTGTGTCACTGAGTTATCATAATGCTTCAGCAAATGTACATTATCCCAGGAACGTTGGAAGACACAATGTAAGTTACTTAATTTATGTCCCTCTAATTGGCCGGAAACCCTCTGCTGATCCTACAGCTATTGCATGCAGTAATCATGCACCTATGAACCAGAGTTAAAAATCAAAATCAAATGTATTTATATAGCCCTTCTTACATCAGCTGATATCTCAAAGTGCTGTACAGAAACCCAGCCTAAAACCCCAAACACAAAGCAATGCAGGTTAGAAAGCACGGTGGCTAGGAAAAACTCCCTAGAAAGGCCAAAACCTAGGAAGAACCTAGAGAGAACCATGAGGGGTGGCCAGTCCTCTTCTGGCTGTGCTGGGTGGAGATTATAACAGAACATGGCCAAGATTCATAAATGACCAGCATGGTCAAATAATAATAATCACAAGTTGATGAGGTGCAGCAAGTCAGCACCTCAGGAGTAAATGTCAGTTGGCTTTTCATAGCCGATCATTAAGAGTATCTCTACCGCCTCCTGCGGTCTCTAGAGAGTTGAAAACAGCAGGTCTGGGACAGGTAGCATGTCCGGTGAACAGGTCAGGGTTCCATAGCCGCAGGCAGAACCGTTGAAACTGGAGCAGCAGCACGGCCAGGTGGACTGGGGCAGCAAGGAGTCATCATGTCAGGTAGTCCTGAGGCAAGGTCCTGGGCTCAGGTCCTCCGAGAGAGAGAAAGAAAGAGAGAAAGAGAGATTAAGAGAGCATACTTAAATTCACACAGGACACCGGATAAGACAGGAGAAAGTACTCCAGATATAACAAACTGACCCTAGCCCCCGTCACATAAACTAATGCAGCATAAATACTGGAGGCTGAGACAAGAGGGTCAGGAGACACTGTGCCCCATCCGATGATACCCCCGGACAGAGCCAAACAGGAAGGATAACCCCACCACTTTGCCAAAGCACAGCCCCCACACCACTAGAGGATATCTTCAACCACCAACTTACCATCCTGAGACAAGGCCAAGTATAGCCCACAAAGATCTCCGCCACGGCACAACTGTACTGTTTGCACTGAGGCGGTGTGCCCTAGTAGGAAGTCCACTGTGTGCAGCTCACCCTGAACTAACAAAAAAACATGAGCATGTCTACTTCTGATAAGCTTCCAGTAAAGCAATGAAAACAATCAAGAATCACAGAAAAGTGCTACAAAATATGCCATGTTAACATGTGTAGCTAAAGAAACAGGTTCATGAAATCAGTAATTTGCTAGTAGCATATGACATTCATATTCTGACAATCTCTGAAAGTCACTTAATAATATCTTTCATGATGCAGTGGTAGAAATACATCTTATTTACATATACCAAGAATACAGAAATGCCAACGGTGAAGTGTTGCCGTTTATATTCAGAACCACATCCTGTGAAGCTTTGAGACGATGTCATGTAAAAAACGATTGAAGTAATATGGCTACAGGTTCACCTGCCTCATCTAAAGCACATTCTTGTGGGAAGCTGCTATAGACCCACAAGTGCAAATAGTCAGTATCTGGATAACGTGTGAAATTCTTGATAATGTATGTGATATCAAACAGAGACGTACAGTTGAAGTCGGAAGTTTACATACACTTAGGTTGGAGACATTAAAACTCGTTTTTCAACCACTCCACAAATTTCTTGTTAACAAACTATAGTTTTGGCAAGTCGGTTTGGACATCTACTTTGTGCATGACACAAGTAATCTTTCCAACAATTGTTTACAGACAGATTATTTAACTTATAATTCACTGTATCACAATTCCAGTGGGTCAGAAGATTTACATACACTAAGTTGACTGTGCCCTTTAAAACAGCTTGGAAAATTCCAGAAAATGATTTCATGGCTTTAGAAGCTTCTGATAGGCTAATTTACATCATTTGAGTCAATTGGAGGTGTACCTTGGATGTATTTCAAGGCCTACCTTCAAACCCAGTGCCTCTTTGCTTGACATCATGGAAAATCGAAAAAATCAGCCAAGACCTCAGATTTTTTTTTTTACCCTCCACAAGCTGGTTCATCCTAAGGAGCAATTTCCAAATGCCTGAAGGTATCACGTTCATCTGTGCAAACAAAGTACGTAGTATAAACACCATGGGACCACGCAGCCGTCATACCGCTCAGGAAGGAGACGCGTTCTGTCTCCTAGAGATGAACGTACCTTGGTGCGAAAAGTGCAGATCAATCCCAGAACAACAGCAAAGGACCTTGTGAAGATGCTGGAGGAAACAGGTACAAAAGTATCGATATCCACAGTAAAATGAGTCCTATATCGACATAACCTGAAAGGCCGCTCAGCAAGGAAGAAGCCACTGCTCCAAAACCATAAAAAGTCAGACTACAGTTTGCAACTGCACATGGGGACAAAAGTCGTACTTTTTGGAGAAATGTCCTCTGGTCTGATGAAACAAAAATAGAACTGTTTGGCCATAATGATCATAGTTATGTTTGGAGGAAAAAGGGGGAGGCTTGCAAGCCGAAGAACACCATCCCAACCGTGAATCACAGGGGTGGCAGCATCATGTTGTGGGGGTGCTTTGCTGCAGGAGGCACTGGTGCACTTCATAAAATAGATAGCATCATGAGGCAGGAAAAATATGTGGATATATTGAAGCAACATCTCAAGACATCAGTCAGGAATTTAAAGCTTGGTCGCAAATGGGTCTTCCAAATGGACAATGACCCCAAGCAAACTTCCAAAGTTGTGACAAAATGGCTTAAGGACCACAAGGTCAAGGTATTGGAGTGGCCATCACAAAGCCCTGACCTCAAACCTATAGAAAATGTGTGGGCAGAACTGAAAAAGCGTGCCGAGCAAGGAGGCCTACAAACCTGACTCAGTTACACCAGCTCTGTCAGGAGGAATGGCCCGAAATTCKCCCAACTTATTGTGGGAAGCTTGTGGAAGGCTACCCAAAACGTTTGACGTAAGTTAAACAATTTAAAGGCAATGCTACCAAATACTAATTGAGTGTATGTAAACTTCTGACCCACTGGGAATGTGATGAAAGAAATAACTGCTGAAATCAACCATTCTCTCTACTATTATTCTGACATTTCACATTCTTAAAATAAAGTGGTGATCCTAACTGACCTAAGACAGGGAATTTTACTAGGATGAAATGCGAGGAATTGTGAAAAACTGAGTTTAAATGTATTTGGCTAAGGTGTATGTATCTTCCGACTTCAACTGTATATTTTCTGGGTGATTTAAATATTCACTGGCTTTCATCAGCTTCCCACTCAAGAAAAAACTTCAAACTGTATCTAGTGCCTGCAACCTGGTTCAGTCAACCTAACAGGGTAGCTACAAACAGCACATGAATGAAATCATCAACATGTATGATCACATCTTTACTAATGATGCAGAAATTTCCTTTAAAGCAGTATCCAATTTCATCGGATGTAGTGATCACAATATAGTAGCCATATCTAGGAAAACCAAAGTTCCAAAGGCTGGGCCTGATATAGTGTATAAGAGGTCATACAATATGTTTTGTAATGATTCCTATGTTGTTGATGTAAATAATATTTGTTGGTCTGTGGTGTGTAATGAGGAGCATCCAGACGCTGCACTTGACACATTTATGAAATTGCTTATTCCAGTTACTAATAAGCATGCACCCATTAAGACAATTACTGTAACAACTGTTAAATCCATGTGGATTGATGAGTAATTGAAGATATGTATGGTTGAGAGGGATGAGGCAAAAGGAATGGCAAATAATTATGGCTGCACAACCAATTGGCAAATGTTCTGCAAATTGTACTGAAACTAAACTATGAAACAAAGATAAATGATATGAAGAATGATAGTAAAAAGCTTTGGAGCACCTTAAATAKATAATTTTGGGGAAAAAGGCAAACTCAGCTCCATCATTCATTGAATCAGATAGCTCATTCATCACAAAACTCACTGATGTTGCCAGTTACTTTAATTATTGTTTAATTGGCAAGATTAACAACCAGGCATGACATGCCAGTGCGGCTTTTGAAATTATCGACCATAGTCTGCTGATGGAAAAACGTATGTGTTATGGCTTTATACCCACTGCTATATTGCGGATAAAGATTTTCCTGTCTAACAGAACACAGAGGGTGTTCTTTAATGGAAGACTCTCAAACATAATCCAGGTAGCATCAGGAACTRCCCAGGGCAGCTGTCTATGCCCCTTACTTTTTTCAGTCTTTACTAATGATACGCCACTGGCCTTGAGTAAAACCAGTGTGTCTATGTATGCGGATGACTCAACACTATACAGGTCAGCTACTACAGTGAGTGAAATCACTGCAACACTTAACAAAGAGCTGCAGATAGTTTCAGAATGGGTGGCAAAGAATTAGTTAGTCCTAAATATTWAAAAAACTAAAAGCCTTGTATTTGGGACAAATCATTCACTAAACCCTAAACCTCAACTAAATATTGTAATAAATAATGTGGAAATTGAGCAAGTTTGAGGTGACTGAACTGCTTTGAGTAACCCTGGATTGTAAACTGTCATGGTCCAAACATGTTGATACAACAGTAGCTAAGATTTGGAGAAGTCTATCCATAATAAAGAGCTGCTCTGCCTTTTTAACAACACAATCAACAAGGCTGGTCCTACAGGCTCTAGTGTTGTCATACCTGGACTACTGTCTTGTGGTCAGGTGCCACAAAGAGGGACCTCGGAAAATTACAATTGGCTCAGAACAGGGCAGCACGCCTGAACCTTAAATGTACACGGAGAGCTAACATTAATAGTATGCATGTAAATCTCTCATGGCTCAAAGTGGAGGAGAGATTGACTTCATCGCTACATGTTTTTGTAAGAAGTGTTGACATGCTGAATGCACCGAGGTGTCCGATTAAACTAATAGCACACAGATCGGACACCCATGCATACCCCACAAGACATGCCACCAGAGGTCTTTTCACAATCCCCAAGTTAAGAACATACAGTACTACATAGAGCTATGGCTACATGGAACTCTATTCCACATCAGGTAACTGATGCAAGCAGTGGAATCAGATAAAAAAGACAGGTAAAAATACACCTTATAGAACATCAGGGACTGTGAAGAGACACACACACTGGCACAGACACGCGTACACATACACATGATAAGACACACACTCTACACACACATMTTGTATTGGAGATATGTGATAGTAGAGTAGTGGCCTGAGGGAAGACATTTAATGTGTTGTGAAAGTGTTATGAAATGTAATGTCATGTAATATTTTAAATTGTATATAACTGCCTTAATGTTGCTGAATCTCAGGAAGAGTAGCTGCTGCCTTGGAAGAAACTAAAGGGGATTCCTAATAATCCCCAGGAAGTGTAGCTGCTGCCTTGGCAGGAACTAATGGGGACCCATAATAAATAGAATACAATACAATTGAAAAGAACATCAAAGATGGCATTAATACCACTTCTAAAAGCCATTGCCTTTATTTAATTTTGATTTCGTCATAAATGAAAACGTGGCACTGACTTGCCCATGGATTGATGTTGCGGCAATGTCTCAATTTGTATTTATTTTTATTTCAKCAGGTAGGCTAGTTGAGAACAAGTTCTCATTTACAACTGTGACCCGGCCAAGATAAAGCAAAGCTGTTCGACACATACAACAACACAGAGTTACACATGGAATAAACAAACATACAGTCAATAATACAGTAGAAAAAGTCTATATACAGTGTGTGCAAATGAGGTAGGATAAGGGAGGTAAGGCAATAAATAGGCCATGGTGGCGAAGTATTTACAATACGATGGGCTATTTACAGATGGGCTATGTACAGGTGCAGTGATCTGTGAACTGCTCTGACAGCTGGTGCTTAAAGCTAGTGAAGGAGATATGAGTCTCCAGCTTCAGTGATTTTTGCTGTTCGTTCCAGTAATTGAAAGCAGAGAACTGGAAGGAAAGGAAGCCAAAGGAAGAATTGGCTTTGGGGGTGACCAGTGAGATATACCTGCTGGAGCGCGTGCTACGGGTGGGTGCTGCTATGGTGACCAGTGAGCTGAGATAAGGCGGGGCTTTACCTAGCAGAGACTTGTAGATGACCTGGAGCCAGTGTGTTTGGCGACGAGCATGAAGCGAGGGCCAGCCAACGAGAGCGTACAGGTCGCAGCGGTGGGTAGTATATGGGGCTTTGGTGACAAAATGGATGGCACTGTGATGGACTACATCCAATTTGTTGAGTAGAGTGTTGGAGGCTATTTTGTAAAAGACATTGCCGAAGTCGAGGATCGGTAGGATGGTCAGTTTTACGAGGGTATGTTTGGCAGCATGGGTGAAGGATGCTTTGTTGCAAAATAGGAAGCCGATTCTAGATTTAATTTTGGATTGGAGATGCTTAATGTGAGTCTGGAAGGAGAGTTTACAGTCTAACCAGACACCTAGGTATTTGTAGTTGTCCACATATTCTAAGTCAGAACCGTCCAGTGTAGTGATGCTGGACGGGCGGGCAGGTGCGGGCAGCGATCGGTTGAAGAGCATGCATTTAGTTTTACTTGCATTTAAGAGCTGGCCACGGAAGGAGAGTTGTAATGACATTGAAACTCGTCTGGAGGTTGTTAACACAGTGTCCAAAGAAGGGCCAAGAAGTATACAGAACAGTGTCGTCTGCATAGAGGTGGATCAGAGAATCACCAGCAGCAAGAGCGACATCATTGATGTATACAGAGATGAGTGTCGGCCCGAGAATTGAACCCTGTGGCACCCCCATAGAGACTGCCAGAGGTCCGGACAACAGGCCCTCCGATTTGACACACTGAACTCTATTAGAGAAGTAGTTGGTGAACCAGTTGGTGAACCAGGCGAGGCAAGCATTTGAGAAACCAAMGCTGTTGAGTCTGCCGTTAAGAATGTGTTGATTGACAGAGTCGAAAGCCTTGGCCAGGTCGATGAATACGGCTGCACAGTAATGTCTCTTATCGATGGCGGTTATGATATCGTTTAGGACCTTGAACGTGGCTGAAGAGTTTGGCGTTCAACTAGCCATGTGCGACAAGCACTTGTAGTTATAAGCCTGCTAGAGTTAGCGGCAGACTGACGATCAATATCAAACGTGGTATTACGGATGAAGCCTGTGAATGTGAAGAGAACTGAAGCTGGTTTGCTTTAGAAATCCCTGAGTAGATGTTGCTTGCTACGTAGGATACCCCTCAGGTGCCTAATTTCTTAATGTTGCGTATGTACAAACTATACCCTAAAACATGCGTGTACCAGTTTTCACACAAAAAGTTGTCATTTATAAAAACTGAACTTGATGTGAGAATGTGCTTAGCTTCCCGCAAACAAACGTTAGACCGTGCGCACGCACAGTTTTTAGTGGTTGAATTATTGCATTGCCAGTAGCCTAGTATTTTGTGCAAATGTGGGTTATCATGACGCGTATTCACAGCAAAACAACAAGTAGGTCTAAATATAATAACAAGATGCAATCATTTGCCATTAGTAAGAAGAGTGAAAATACAGTATTTCCTATTATTTATTTAATTTCCATGATCATTGCAGAATAAATTCCTCACTTTTTCTGACTGTGATATTTTCATACTGGCGAAGTAGCTTGCAGCCTACAACATCTCATCTCTCATTTCATCGGACTCACTTCACAGTAGGTAATAGATAAGCTATTTCAACTATTTGACTCCATGTGATCTGATCCAGGGAGCAGTTTATCACTAAAACAGACGGTTCACCTTTTCTCTCTACGTCTACGTCTGAATAGCCTACTGTGATGTCAAATGTCTAAAGTAAACAATATTACATTTATAAACATAATGCATATTTTCATAACTCATTGCAGAGTAAATTCAGCCCACCTTTTGTGGCCATGGTGGGTTCATTTTATAAGGGAGCGCAGTTTATAATATACATTCAAATTTAACAGCTGATATTTTGCCTTGAAGTGCAGAGGCTACCACTGTAGTTTTCATTTGTTTGAGTAGACATATTAAACAATGTATAAAAATGTGCAGGCAGTGCAGCATATTTAGGTTCAGGAAAAAGTTAACGCAAAACATTACTGAATTCAATTGATCTGTTTACAGGTCCACAACTATGTGTAATAGTTKTTTTCTTTCAGAAACAGTCAGATACAGTAAATGTCACTGTAAAAGTTTAATATGGTTTTGGGCCACCAAGAGCTGCCAGAACAGCTTCAATGCGCCTTGCTCTGGAACTCAATTGGAGGAATGCGATGTCTCAGGTGCCAGAATTTCCCTTAAGTGTTCAATTGGGTCGACGCGCAAGCGCACACAAAACCCCATATGTGCCTTTGAGACCTCTCTTTCAAAGTCACTGAGATCTCTTCTTCTAGCCATGGTAGCCAAAATAATCGGCAACTGGGCATTTTTATACATGACCCTAAGCATGATGGGATGTTCCTTGCTTAATTCACTCAGGAACCACACCAGTGTGGACTTTGTATCCCTCATTTACTCCAGTGTTTCGTTTATTTTGTCAGTTACCTATATGTGATCAAACTGTTATATGTAGTGTTTTATCAAAATGCACACACAATGTCACAAGGACATAAAAGGCACTCTATTAGTGGAACGACCCAAGTATTGGCTTGCGTTGCTGTGGTCGACATAGGAAATGGATTTCAATGGCCACCAGAATCTGACACCCATCTTCACCCCAGTTGTATAGAGGATAAGAACAACATGATCTCATTGCAACGCCTTAGAGACATGGATGGGACACTTTTTGTCAATGGCCCCCGTGGGAGCCCACTGAGGTTTAAGGTGAGCTTGGTGGGGGAATTGAATGACTTTAGCCAAGTAATATAATTCCATGTGCTCGCTTAAAAGGGAGAGACAAACAAAGCTGCACAAGTTGTTTAACACCTCTTGAAAACATTTGAGAAGAGAAAAGCGAGGCATATCATGTTTCTCTGTACATGATTAGTTGTTTTATTTCCCTTGTTGTAACTCAGTAGAAGGCCCTCAGACAGATTCCTGTGGGTGTCTGTCTGAGAATATGTGTGTCTGTGTAACACTGACAATTTTATGGGCCTGATTTCATATTCTGAGAGACAAAGTGTCTGTGTGTGTGTGTGTGTGTGCGTGCGTGCGTTTGTGTGCGTTCGCGGGGGGTCTGAAGAACAATTTTAAAAAATCACCTAATTTCCAGGAAAGTAGAAATCATTTGTTTTCAATAAAAGAGATTCACAGAACTACATGAATAGCAGACTGCTGAGTACTAAGCTCCTCCCCTTCCCTCCCTCTTCTCCCCTCTCCTCCCTCTCATCCCCTCTCCTCCCCTCTCCTGTAACTCTCCATGCAAAACATAGACCTACAGTGTATATGTCTTGTGTTTTTATGAATGTCCTTGTGTATTGACATGGCCTAGATTGTATAAAGAAGTTGTTATGATTTTTAATGTAGTAATATTGGATTTAGGCTACTAAATAATGTGGACCTCCATTCAACTCCTCTCCTCTATACCACGCACCCCAATATACAACATTTTGTTAGCTTTAATATATGTAGCAGAGTTTCATATTCTATGACGTGGTTTCATAAAATGTGCATTTTGTTCAGTCTAAAGGAAATATCTCTCTCACCCTTTTTACGATGTTTGTACTCAAAACCACTATATTGTCTCCTCTGTTGCATCTCCTACAGACCTCTTTTCAAGCCACCAGTTTAATTCCATCTATTTGCGTCTATAGAATTTGTTGTATGGTTTTATTATTATTTGTTCTTATTTTTTATTTTCCTATGCCGAACCATAGCTAAAAGAGTGTGTCCAAAAAGGTTTGCTGCTAGATGTTCATTTTGCCTGTGGAGAAGTTTTTGAAAGAGTCTTGTAGTCTCATAATTCACTTTCCCCCACTCTATTTGTCTTCAACGGGTGGGTGTGTCTTCAACAGTTGGGTGTTTCTTTAACAGGTGGGTGGGTGTTCAACTAGTGTGTGGGTGTTCAACAGGTGAATGTGTTTCAACAGGTAGGTGGGTGGGTGTTCAACAGGTGGGTGTGTCTTCAAGGTATTTGGTCTGTAATGACTCAGAAAGAACCCCATTTCTAAGAACCTGAACAATCAAACAAACAAATAAACACAAAAACAAACATGCCTGGTTGTGGCAGGAGGCTTGTCGGCCACCCTCACTAATGTTTACACTGTCTGTACTAGTTCTGGTTCACTGCAGGTCACTAGCTTTACCCATGTGTTAACCATTAGGAGAGAAAGAAGTTTGCCTATGCCTCCCGTTGATGCCCTTTGCTTCTGAGGTCGTACACTACCTCTGTGTTCTCTTTGATCCGCATGATGTTGAGGTGTTCTCTACGACTGTATGTGCTGTAAAAAGGCTGTGGCCCACTCAGTATGAGAATATTCTCTTCTCCTGCTGGCGCATCACTGGCTCAAAGGCTGCTCTCTGGAGTGCGTTACACTGCAAGCCAACAGAAATAATTGACACCCAAGATCTCTGTGTTGTTGTTATACATACAGATGTTTTGCCTCACACACACCATTGAGCAGACACACAAAAAATCWAATCAAATCAAATMTTATTGGTCACATACACATGGTTAGCAGATGTTAATGTGAGTGTAGCGAAATGCTTGTGCTTCTAGTTCTGACAGTGCAGTAATATCTAACAAGTAATCTAACAATTTCCCAACAACTACCTAATACACACAAAACTAAAAGGCGGAATGAGAATATGTACATATAAATATATGGATGAGCGATGGCCGAGCGGCATAGGCAAGGTGCAATAGATGGTATATACATATGTATATACAATAGATGGTATATACATATATATACATATGATATCAGTAATGTAAGATATATAAACATTATTAAAGTGGCATTGTTTAAAGTGACTAGTGATCCATTTTCTAAATTGGCCAGTGATTGGTTCTCAATGTAGGCAGCAGCCTCTCTGAGTTAGTGATTGCTGTTTAACAGTCTGATGGCCTTGAGATTGAAAAACAGCTTCTGTGTCTCGGTCCCAGCTTTGATGAACCTGTCCTGACCTCACCTTCTGGATGGTAACTGTGTGAACAGGCAGTGGCTTTGGTGGTTGTTGTCCTTGATGATCATTTTGGCCTTCCTGTGACATAGGGTGCTGTAGGTGTCATGAAGGGCAGATAGATTRCCCCCGGTGATGCGTTGTGCAGCCCACACTACCCTCTTGAGAGCCTTGTGGTTGAGGGRGGTGCAGTTTCCGTACCTGGCCGTGAAACAGCCCGACAGGATGCTCTCGATTGTGCATCTGTAAAAGTTTGTCAGGGTTTTGGGTGACAAGCCACATTTCTTCTGCCTCCTGCGGTTGAAGACGTGCTGTTGCGCCTTCTTCACCACACTGTCTGTGTGTGTGGACCATTTCAGTTTGTCTTTGATGTGTACGCCGAGGAACTTGAAGCTTTTCACCTTCTCCACAGCTGRCCCTTCGATGTGGATAGGGGGGTGCTCCCTCTGCTGTTTCCTGAAGTCCACGATCATCTCCTTTGTTTTGTTGACGTTGAGTGAGAGGTTGTTTTCCTGACACCACACTCCGAGTGCTCTCACCTCCTCCCTGTAGGCTGTCTCGTCATCGTTAGTAATCAAGCCCACTACTGTTGTGTTGTCTGCAAACTTGATGATTGAGTTGGAGGCGTGCATGGCCATGCAGTTGTGGGTGAACAGGGAGTACAGGAGGGGGCTGAGCATGCACCCTTGTGGGTCCCCAGTGTTGAGGGTAAGCGAAGTGGAGATGTTGTTTCCTACCTTCACCAAAAGGGGGGAGCCAGTTAGTAAGTCCAGGACACAATTGCAAAGTGCGGGGTTGAGACCCAGGGCCTCCAACTTGATGATGAGCTTGGAGGGAACTATGGTGTTGAATGCTGAGCTGTAGTCAATGAACAGCATTTTTACTTACAGTTGAAGTCGGAAGTTTATATACACTTACGTTGCAGTCATTAAAACTKGTTTTCAACCACTCCACAACCACTGTCTTGTTAACAAACTATAGTTTTGGCAAGTCAGTTAGGACATCTACTTTGTGCATGACACAAGTAATTTTTCCAACAATTGTTTACAGACAGATTATTTCACTTATAATTCACTGTATCACAATTCCAGTGGGTCAGAAGTTTACATACACTAAGTTGACTGTGCCTTTAAACAGCTTGGAAAATTTCAGAAAATGATGTCATGGCTTTAGAAGCTTCTGATAGGCTAATTGACATCATTTGAGTCAATTGGAGGTGTACCTGTGGATGTATTTCAAGGCCTACCTTCAAAGTCAGTGCCTCTTTGCTTGACATCATGGGAAAATTAAAAGAAATCAGCCAAGACCTCCGAAAGAAATTGTAGAGCTCCACAAGTCTGGTTCATCCGTGGGAGCAAATTCCAAATGCCTGAAGGTACCACGTTCATCTGTACAAACAATAGTACGCAAGTATAAACACCATGGGACCACGCAGCCGCCGTACCGCTCAGGAAGGAGACGCGTTCTGTCTCCTAGAGATGAGCGTACTTTGGTGCAAAAGCGCGAATCAATCCCAGAAAAACAGCAAAGGACCTTGTGAAGATGCTGGAGGAAACAGGTAGAAAAAGTATCTATATCCACAGTAAAACGAGTCCTATATCGACATTACCTGAATGGCCGCTCAGCAAGGAAGAAGCCACTGCTCCAAAACCGCCATAAAAAAAGCCAGACTACGGTTTGCATCTGCACATGGGGACAAACATCATACTTTTTGGAGAAATGTCATCTGGTCTGATGAAACAAAAATAGAACTATTTGGCCATAATGACCATCGTTATGTTGGAGGAAAAAGGGGTGGCTTTCAAGCCGAAGAACACCATCCCAACTGTGAAGCACGGGGGTGGCAGCATCATGCTGTGGGGGTGCTTTGCTGCAGAAGGGACTGGTGCACTTCACAAAATAGGTGGCATCATGATACAGGAAAAATATGTGGATATATTGAAGCAACATCTCAAGACATCAGTCAGGAAGTTAAAGATTGGTCGCAAATGGTTCTTCCAAATGGACAATGACCCCAAGCAAACTTCCAAAGTTGTGGCAAAATGGCTTAAGGACAATAAAGTCAAGGTATTGGAGTGACCATCACAAAGCCCTGACCTCAAACCTATAGAAAATGTGTGGGCAGAACTGAAAAAGCGTGTGTGAGCAAGGAGGCCTACAAACCTGACTGAGTTACACCAGCTGTGTCAGGAGGAATGGGCCAAAATGTACCCAACTTATTGTGGGAAGCTTGTGAAAGGCTACCTGAAATGTTCGACCCAAGTTAAACAATTTAAAGGCAATGCTACCACATATTAATTGAGTTTATGTAAACTTCTGACCCACTGGGAATGTGATGAAAGAAACAAAAGCTGAAATAAATCATTCTCTCTACTATTATTCTGACATTTAACATTCTTTAAAAAAGTGGTGATCCTAACTGACCTAAGACAGGGAGTGTTTAAATGGATTAAATGTCAGGAATTGTAAAAAAAAAACTGAGTTTAAATGTATTTGGCTCATGTGAACTTCTGACTTCAACTGTAGGTATTCCTCTTGTCCAGATAGGATTGGGCAGTATGATGGTGATTGCATCGTCTGTGGACATTTTGGGGTGGTATGCAAACTGAGGTGGGTCTAGGGTGGCCGGTAAGGAGGAGTTGATTTGATCCTTGACGAGTCTATCAAAGCACTTCATGATGACAAAAGTGAGTGCTAAGGGGCGGTAGTCATTTAGTTCAGTTATCTTTGCCTTCTTGGGTACAGGAACAATGGTGGCCATCTTGAAGCATGTGGGGACAGCAGACTGGGATAGGGAGCGATTTAATATATCCGTAAACACACCAGCCAGCTGGTCTGCGCATGCTCTGATGACGCGGCTATGGATGCCGTCTGGGCCAGCAGCCTTGCGAGGGTTAACAGGTTTAAATGTTTTGCTCACGCCGGCCACGGAGAAGGAGAGGAGGGGGCGCAGTCCTTAGCGGGCCGCAACGGTGGCAGTGTATTATCCTCAAAGCGGGCAAAGAAGGTGTTAAGTTTGTCTGGAAGCGTGACGTCGGTGTCCGTGACGTGGCTGGTTTTCTTTTTATAGTCTGTTATTTCCTGTGGACCCCACCACACACGTCTCGTATCTGAGCCGTTGAATTGCTACTCCACTTTGTCTGTGTACTGCCATTTTGCTTGTTTGATATCCTTGTTGAGGGAATAACTACACTGTTTATGTTCAGCCATATTCCCAGACCTCTTTCCATGGTTAAATGCGGTGGTTCGCACTTTCAGTTTTGCACAAATGCCGCCATCCATCTACGGTTACTGGTTAAGGTAGGTTTTAATAATCACAGTGGGTACAACGTGTCCAATGCACTTCTTTATCAACTCACTCACCGAGTCAGCATATAGATTGATGTTTTTCCCTGAGGCTGACCGGAAACATATCCCAGTCTGTGTGATCAAAACAATCTTTAAGCGTGGATTCCGATTGGTCAGACCAGCGTTGAATGGTTCTAGTCACTGGTACATCCTGTTTGAGTTTCTGTCTATAAGATGGTAGGAGCAAGATGGCATCGTGTTCGGATTTGCAGAAGGGAGGGCGGGAGAGGGATTTGTATGCATCGCGTAAGTTAGTGTAGCAGTGATCGAGTGTATTACTCCCAAGCGTAGTGCTATCAATGTGCTGATAGAATTTAGGTAGCCTTGTTCTCAAATTTGCTTTGTTAAAATCCTCAGCTACAATAAATGCAGCCACAGGATATATGGTTTCCAGTTTACATAGATTCCAGTGAAGTTCCTTGAGGGCCGCCTTGGTGTCTGCTTGAGYGGGAATGTACACAGCTGTGACGATAACTGAAGAGAATTCTCTTGGGAGGTAATWCGGCCGGCATTTGATTGTAAAGAATTCTAGGTCGGGTGAGCAGAATTACTTTTTTTTTCACCTTTATTTAACCAGGGAGGCCAGTTGAGAACAAGTTCTCATTTACAACTGCGATCCGGCCAAGATAGAGCAAAGCAGTGCGACACAAACAACACACAGTTACACATAGGATAAACAAACGTACAGTCAGTAACACAATAAAAATGTCTATATACAGTGTGTGCAAATGTAGTAAGAGTAGGGAGGTAAGGCAATAAATAGGCCATAAAGGCAAAATAATTACAATTTAGAAATTGAACACTGGAGTGATAGATGTGCAAAAGATGACTGTGCAAGTAGAGATATTGGGGTGCAAAGGAGCAAAACAATAAATAACAATATGGGGATGAGGTAGTTGGGTGGGCTATTTACAGATGGGCTATGTACAAGTGCATTGATCGGTAAGCTGCTCTGACAGCTGATGCTTAAAGTTAGTGATGGAAATATAAGTCTCCAGCTTCAGTGATTTTTGCAATTCGTTCCAATCATTGACAGCAGAGAACTGAAAGGAAAGGCGCCCAAAGAGGAGTTGGCTTTGGGGGTGACCAGTGAAATATACCTGCTGGAGCGTGTGCTACGGGTGGGTGCTGCTATGGTGACCAGTGAGCTGAGATAACGCAGGGCTTTACCTAGTAAAGACTTATAGATGACCTGGAGCCAGTGTGTTTGGCGACGAATATAAAGCGAGGGCCAGCCAACGAGAGCATACAGGTCGCAGTGGTGGGTAGCATATGGGGCTTTGGTGACAAAACGGATGGCACTGTGATAGACTACATCCAATTTGCTGAGTAGAGACTTGGAGGCTATTTTGTAAAAGACATATCGCCGAAGCAAGGATCGGTAGGATAGTCAGTTTTACAAGGGTATGTTTGGCAGCATGAGTGAAGGAGGCCCGCCCGTTTCTTTCCTAACTGCCTGTGTGTATTGGTTCCTAAACTTCCCTGAAAAGTTGCATATCGCAGGGGCTATTCGGTGCTAATGCAGTACGCCACAGGATGTTTTTGTTCTGCTCAAGTGAACCAAGGGCTATATCTGTTCTTAGTTCAATTTTTTGGGAATGGAGACATGCTTATTTAAGATGGTGAGGAAAGCACTTTTAAAGAATAACCAGGCATCCTCTACTGACGGAATAGAGGTCAATATCCTTCCAGGATACCCGGGCCAGGTTGATTAGAAAGGCCTGCTTGCTGAAGTGTTTTAGGGAGCGTTTGACAGTGATGAGGGGGGGTCATTTGACCGCGGACCCATTATGGAACGCAGGTGATGAGGCAGTGATCGCTGAGATCCTGGTTGAAGACAGCAGAGGTGTATTTAGAGGGCAGGTTGGTCAGGATGATATCTATGAGGATGCCCGTGTTTACGGATTTATGGTTGTCCTGGTAGGTTCCATGATAATTTGTGTGAGATTGAGGGCATATATCTTAGATTGTAGGACGGCCGGGGTGTTAAAACTTCTTAAGGTTAGGGGGCACTATTTTCACGTCCGAGATGAAAAGTGTGCCCAAAGTAAACTGCCTGCTACTCAGGCCCAGAACTAGGTATACCATATTATTAGTAGATTTGGATAGAAACACTCTGAAGTTTCTACAACTGCTTGAATGATGTCTGTGAGTATAACAGAACTTATTTGGCAGGCGAAACCCCGAGAAACAAACCATCCAGGAAAAAATGTTTTGAGGCCACTCTCTTTTCAATGGATTTCATTGGGAATCTAGAATTCTAAGGCAGTTGCTTGCAGTTCTATCGCTTCCACTGGATGTCAACAGTCTTTAGAAATTGGTTGATGTTTTTCCTTTTGAGAAATTAAGAAGTAGGGCTGTCCAGAACGAGGGTCGAGTGAAGTGTACTGATTGATAGAGGCGCGTGACCTGAAAAGCATGCTCCACTTTTTCCTCCGGTATTGAACGCAGTTTATTTCGTCTTAAATTTTATCAGTTATTTACGTTTAAAAATACCTAAAGTTGGATTAGGAAAGTTGTTTGAAATGTTTGGATCAAGTTTACAGTAACTAATTTTTATTTTTTATTTTTTTATTTCACCTTTATTTAAATACCAGGTAGGCTAGTTGAGAAACAAGTTCTCATTTGCAACTGCGACTGGCCAGATAGCATAGCAGTAGTGTGAACAGACAACACAGAGTTACACATGGAGTAAACAATAAACAAGTCAATAACATGGTAGAAAAAAAAGAGAATCTATATACAATGTGTGCAAAAGGCATGAGGTAGGCAATAAATCGAATAATTACAATTTAGCAGATTAACACTGGATGATAAATTATCAGATGATCATGTGCAAGAAGAGATACTGGTGTGCAAAAGAGCAGAAAAGTAAATAAATAAAAGCAGTATGGGGGTGAGGTAGGTAAATTGGGTGGGTAGTTTAACAGATGGACTATGTACAGCTGCAGCGATCGGTTAGCTGCTCGGATAGCAGATTTTTAAAGTTGTTGAGGGAGATAAAAGTCTCCAACTTCAGAGATTTTTTGCAATTCGTTCCAGTCGCAGGCAGCAGAGAACTGGAAGGAAAGGCGTCCAAATGAGGTTTTGGCTTTAGGGATGATCAGTGAGATACACCTGCTGGAGCGCGTGCTGCGGGTGGGTGTAGCCATCGTGACCAGTGAACTGAGATAAGGCGGAACTTTACCTAGCATAGCCTTGTAGATGACCTGGAGCCAGTGGGTCTGACGACGAACATGTAGCGAGGGCCAGCCGACTAGGGCATACAGGTCGCAGTGGTGGGTCGTAATAAGGGTGC